>NW_026867002.1:0-57692 GCF_026571515.1 Ruditapes philippinarum
GTTTTTTATGATATTCTTAGCCCGTCGGCAGTGAAAAGCGTTGCAACGCTTTTGGATTTGGTTCATTTTTCGCAATTAGAATAATTGAGAAAAAACAGAGTGAGCAAATGATCTAAACGTTTGCACACAAGTTATTGGTCTAGACCTACACCAACTGGAACATTATTCTTTAAAACATATTTCTAGACCCGTCATGTCTAAAAACCTCAGTTGAGTCCCTTTAATAAATAAAATATTTTATTAAGAATATTTAAGAAATCGGTTCATTATATACCTAGGAAACTTTATTTTTCGTTTGGAAATTTTGGAAATTACCATTAAAGGAAAAAGAAACGTTGAATAGAAAATGAAAAAGCGAGATACACACGCTCTTGTAGTTTTGCAATGGCTCTAGACAATGTCCACATGCCATGTGCTATAGGTTTTTGGTATCCTAGCAACCACGCGCTCCACCTATACAAATGATGCGGATTCCAGTCACCCGTTAGCTTAGCATAGTCGACCCCGCAGCTTGCTGGCACCTCAAAATCGTCATCGAATCTATAGATGATTTCTTTATCTGAAATCACAGAATGCATTCTCATCTATTTTGTTAAGGCTATAAGCTTCAAGACCATTGTTTAACAAAAATTCTAAAATTAAATAATTATTAAATACATAAAGAGTTTGAGAAAAGTAAAAACTATTTACAAACTTTGTGTAGCTCTTTGCACTTCTTGGGAAATTTTTTTAAAAAATTACCGATTGTTTAAATCTATCAACGTCTATCTTACTTGATTACTTAAGGAGTAATATTAATGCTTGAATGGTTTGTAATACGGTTAATTGTTTGCTTTATGCAAGAATTCATTACTTTAATTATTCGATTATAAAATGTTTATATTTTTAAACGTTATAAACAAAGTTAGTTTAGGAAACTCGAGCATCCATAAACATACATAATTATATAAGACAGTGTTCGTTCGTTTAAAAACATGTAGGGCATGGTCTTCGTTTGATGTTGCTAAATTTAAGCGTTTAATTTTAGATTTATGTGACTGAAAAGCTATTTTCCGTTGGGCAACAAAAAAGGATGATCAATTAATGAAAAAAAATCAAAGTATAAAAATGTTTAAAGTACGTTTTAATATTATTGTTGTTTTGTTATTACTAAAAGTTCTATCATTTAGCTGATCATATATTAATGTAGTGTGTTAACAGTACCGTGGTTTCTTCGTTCTGGTCGTCCTCTCGATTTGCCCTGTTTAGCTCGTGACAGAAGCGTCATCGTGCCTTCCCAGACACACGTGCTACCTACCATAGTTCGCAGGTTAATATCTACCTCTATTCCTCTCTCATTTTGCCTGAAAGACAAATAAAATATCGCATCAAACAGCATCAGTAATTGAGCCGCGTCACGACAAAACCAACATATTGCGTTTGCGACCAGCATGGATCCAGACCAGCCTGCGCATCCGCGCAGTCTGATCAGGATCCACGCTGTTCGCTATCAGTTTCTCTACTTGTAATGGGTTGTAAAGCGAACAGCATGGATCCTGATCAGACTGCGCGGATGGGCAGGCTGGTCTGGATCCATGCTGGTCGCAAAGGCATTATGTTGGTTTTGTCGTGACACGGCTCAATTACTTATTGATTTAAAAGAAATAACGTTCATTTTCATAAATAAGCAGAACAGGTCACCGATCATTGTGATTTTGTTATGCGAGAATTTATAGAGGTCAAGAATTTGTTAACCCTCCCACTTATTCAATCCCTCAAACTAGTTTTGACATATCATAATGCCCTACATAGTCAATCAAATCGAGCGTATCAGCATTTTCAGTGTTCGTTTGAGTGTTCGTTTTGATTTTTTTAAAATTTAAACTGTTTAAACAGCAACATATCAATGGAAATAGAAAATACATACCAACGAATGTGACAATTATTCATTTTTAATCAAATAGACCCACTTTCAATGAATTAGTTTAACATATCAAGTATCGTTGAGTCAATCATATTTGCTCGAGCCTTTCCGTCATGCGTAGGCATACTTCAATGGATAATATCCGAAATTGAAACATATAAGTTGTTCATGTAGTTATAAAATATGGGTTCCTTACCTGTACTGTTTAACCGATAATTCAAGAGTAAATTTCGCTTTCATGTATTCTTGTAAAGGAATCCACTGTTTGATATTCTGCCGGATATGTATCAGACCTTAAAAAACAAATGAGCCGTGTCACGACAAAACCAACATAGTGCGTTTGCGACCGCCATGGATCCAGACCAGCCTGCGCATCCGCGCAGTCTGATCAGGATCCATGCTGTTCGCTATCAGTTTCTCTACTTGTAATAGAGTTGGTAAGCGAACAGCATGGATCCTGATCAGACTGCGCGGATGCGCAGGCTGGTCTGGATCCATGCTGGTCGCAAACGCACAATGTTAGTTTTGTCGTGCCGCGGCTCAAATAAGAATGTCAATCAATTAAATACTCACTGTGCTGGCTGTCTAAATTGTTTCGAATATTCAATCTGCTTTATATGATGATAAACAAACTGTTTTGTAGATAGCAATTGGTGAGTGAATAAACAGAAAACTAGCTTTTAATAACTATTTAACCTTTAAAAAAGGCCAATAAGATCGAAGAAAATATTAAAACCTAAAAGAACGCCCAAATGGCATTGAAGGACACATCTTGTAAATAAAACTGCCACAATAGTTGTCCTCTTTTTTAAAAGCAAGCTAAGTATAAAGAGACTAAACAATTCCACTTATTTTATTTCCGACGACTGGTTTCGACAAAGAAGTGTGACTGCACACGAAAATGGTAGGAAATACTTTACCGATTGGTGAAAGGGCGAACTTTGACGATGTGATCAATGCTATTAAAGGTTTCATGAATAACGTTTCTGCATAGCAAAGTGGTACTTCGCCATCGTTCGGGTTGTACCTGCATAGGGCCTTGTATTTCGCTAAATGATCTTTATCAATCCTGAAAAGAATACATCGTATGTTATAGTCCAACTAATTAGACTTGTCAAAGAGACACCGAGATAATTTTGGACGGGCGCTGTCTTTTTCCAAGTCCAACCACGAACTGCATTTTAATGCACGGACGCTTCCCAATTAGAAGTTGTTGGGAGCGAAAACTAGAAAAGTTCCAAAGAAACGGTCTACATTACCTGAAAGAGAATCGTTTTTTATGCAAGGTTCCAAATTATCATACTTCAAATTCGAACATAAGTCTAAATATTCCACTTTAATTTTTTTAATCCTTGAAAATTATTGAAAGCGGCCATATTGGAAAGCGGTGTCATGGTAAAATTGTAAACACTGGTAAAATCCATGGTGTAACACAGGTATCGGCGGCAATCGATTGTATTTGCCAAGCTTTATTATACAATTTGTTTATGTTATTTATATGAATTGTTGCAGGAATAACTCTTTTATTCACACACAAATATTTCAGCATTAAAAAGAGAATGTGTAAAGGAAATTATGATAATCTTACTTAGAAATTAAATAGTTTATGATGTCCGATGTCAGATCATACTGCATTTAAGTCCGTTTAAATTGTCAAATTAGATATTATTAAGTTGGATTTTTTAACATCTGTAATCATTAGGTGAAATTTCTGAACTACCTTTTTATTTTATAACCCTGCCATGATTTCCCACATACGAAAGACAATGTAATTGTATGTACATCTTAATGAATTATAATTATACTATACATGATGAAGCAAAGAAGAATTTCAATTTATATTACACTCCATATCAATTTCTAGTTTATTATCTTTAAAAGAAATTGAGGACGGTTGTGTATGGGAAGAAGTTCAAAACAACCAAAAATAACTTTAAAACTCTGAAAAAAAATCTTAAAATTTCAAACTATAAAATGGAATTTCAGACAGTCCTAAGTAAAATACAATTGTCGCACAGATTTGACGGGGTTTATGATAAAAACACAGCAAGCGTAAATTTAGTGACCGTTATTTAGATGTTGAATAGCATAACATTGTAAGACAGATGGGAGAAATGTTGGAACGACTGTCGCAAAAGGCACCAAAACCTCTGATACCCATTAAAAATTCCATGTAATCTAGTTCCCGTTGAACGGCACCTCGAATGTGTCACATTGAAAGTTCCATGATTACCGCCGTATTATGTACACATCTGTGGATGTTGATTAAAAAAATCAACATTATTATGTTTAAGTGATCAATTCTGTTTAAACCGGCGAAAGGGAGCACTTGAACCTACCAGAGCCGTCTTTGGCACTCCTGTGTATTTTTTGTTTCGATTTTGCAGTTTCAGGCGTTTTTGGTGGGTTTTTTTGGAGGGTGGATACATGAATGTGGATAAGTTTTTTCTGTTTCTTTACATTTCTTTGCTTGCTTGCCGAACCTTGTATTGATAATCATTATCTGTTTGTTACGATTCGGTATACATGTTTACAATATGATAAACAAGATGAACAAGGAAAGGCGGCGTTCAATGAACGTAAACCCCACACGACACAGGAACATGAACCATTGGCAAGGAGCCCAGGAGGATCCTAAATTAAAACGGGAAAGGGCGCAAGGGAGAGCACGGTCAGGCGTATTACTAAAATGTAACTGAGAAGGAAATCAAAGAAAATAAATAAATGAATGATTAATAGGACCACTAAGTTAACGAGCACAGGGGAAGGGGATAGGAAATTCGGGGAGGAGGCGAAATAAAGAAATAAAACTGGGGGCAAAGGGAAGATACTTACCAAAGACGAAAAAAACAACAAGGGACACAAACAAAAGTGTCACCAAAACAGTATGAAACAGGACCACTAAGTTAACGGGCACAGGAGAAGGGGATAGGAAATTCGGGGGAGGGGGCGAAATAAAGAAATAAAACTAGGGGCAAAGGGAAGATACTTACCATAGACGAGAAAACAACAAGGGACACAAACAAAGGTGTCACCAAAACAGTATGAAACAACAAGACATACACCTTATACATTTATAAGTCTCTTAATCTGTTCATTTGAAAATTCTGATCTTCTCAATGACTTTTTTTTAATATCCTCTACTTAAAATTTATTTCAATTAAAATATGTGACCCTTCCTTTATAGTTACACAGCATATGGCTGGATCACAATAAAGTTCCTTTTTAGTAAATTAATAGAGTATGTCAAGAAGACATTTAACTTAATCAATAGGTTTAATATGGTATTATATATCGGCAATCGGTGAAAAAGAGCTCTTGAAATATTATTTGTACAAATACTGAATAATTTGAAGTGTATTTCAAATAGTTTCCTTCAATATTTCTTGTACGTTCTTAATTGTCATATAAATATGCACGTATAAATGAAGTCAGTATTTTATCCGAGAGTGACATTTGGCAGTCATTAGCAGTAAACAAGAAGGCAAACCACTAATTGATAAATGTTGAGTACAAATGTACATGTATTAAAATATTTAAAAAATATTAAACAACAGTACTTGTACGGAGCCTATTTGCGACCATTGCATTTTAGGTTAAATTCAATGATACTTTTCAATAGTATTTAATAATGCATACATTTATTAAAAAATTATGAATAGATTTATTTCCCCCGATATTTTTTTTTAATTTAATCTTCATGCGTAACCCACACTTACCTGCTATACACACTGGTAGCTACTACCAGCTTTCACAGAATCGATTTTTTACGATGACGTCATAACATGTCCGCCGAAGATAGAGTAGACAGTACAAATTTGAAATAAATTGCATGTATGCGTTAAGACAGGTACAATCTAATATTTTTTCTAGGAGAAGTTAGTACTAAAATTTATATTCTATTGATCTTTAGAGGTAATTGAAGTTACTTTCAGGTTTAAGCAGTAAAAATCAGTCCAAACTATCGATAGTGTTACCGGTAGATTTTCCGTGCATAAAAATGAAAGTTAAAATTAGGCGTAACGGTTTGACAGTAAGAAAAAAAAGTCTGTAAAATGGGTCAAACCGTTCACGCCAAATTAATTAGGCTACGTATGTTGTTAGTAAGACATAATCAAAAGTACTTTAATCTCGTTGAAGGCTTACCATTTTTGCTTGTGTGCAACATTTATAAATATCAAATAAATGGCTTCATGATACATATACGTCTAGTTAAACACGATTCATGTAGACAAAATATCAAACCTACATGAAGCCAGGGTCTTTCAAATAGAAAGACCCTGATGAAACGAATCAAAAACTAAGTTTGTTATAATATAAACATGACATTTTATCAATTTTGCATATTCATTTACATAAATTGATATTCGAATGCAATATCCGTCAAACGTTTAATTATCAGTTCAAAGAAGAAGCTCGCCTTCTGTACTTTAGACTTTATACTGAAGTAAATGACTTTCAAACAGTAAATTGTTCATGCATAAAATTTATATTAAACTTAATGCAAAACGATTTATAAAATTTTAAACCCTACCTTAAACCGTTGACTGTAACCTTGTGATTTCTAACCGATAACGCTAATGTAAAGTTTGTATTAGTGTCAGCAATGTACACAAGGCTTTTATCCAAATACAAATTTCCTTGTTTGCGACATTTCACAAGTTTATAAACAAGTTTGATAATTAGTTTATACCAGGCTAACTTTGAAATACTATCGTATACATCAGTCTCTTTTCCACATATCACAAACACAATTAAACCAATGAAAAATGCTAAAATAGTTAAGATGATCATCGTTAATATACACATCATAAATATCCGGATGCAAAACCGAAAGTGGTGTCTACTTTCGGTTTGAAATTGATATGTTTACTACGCGACTATATTCTCGTTTTAATGCGCTTGATTTAAGAACGAGGCTAGGTTCTCGAATAAAATAGCCAAGATGAAATTGGTTTTAAGTCACTTAAGATAAAATAATAGATCTGATAAATATGGTGAAACATGTATTTAGACGGTTAACGCACCGAAATCGGATATAACAATGATAATTAACGGTGCATTTGACATGATGGTTACAAAATGTATTGCATTTTGTAAGAGTAAATTAGAAGATTGTCACGAAAAACTGTTATTTTTTCTCTTTCTCAATCTGATTTCTGGGTGGTCACTAAACCAGAGGACACAATTTTCATGAAATCTAAATAGTCTCCAGAAAACAACAACATGTTTTATAAAATAATATCAACAATATCAAGTCATCTTGTTATGAGGCAAATTAAGAATTTGACTCTTCGCATGAATCACTGTTTTGTTTCATTAGTAAACAATCATATTTTTCATCATAGATCGTATGGCCAATCTACACATAATTTGTTATTTATCTAAACTGTGTCTGGCCATATCACACCACCTTGTCTATTTCGTTCAGACAACATATTAATCATAATTGAGCCGTGTCACGACAAAACCAACATAGTGCGTTTGCGACCAGCATGGATCCAGACCAGGCTGCGCATCCGCGCAGTCTGATCAGGATCCATGCTGTTCGCTATCAGTTTCTCTACTTGCAATAGGGCTTGTAAGCGAACAGCATGGATCCTGATCAGACTGCGCGGATGCGCAGGCTGGTCTGGATCCATGCTGGTCGCAAGCCCATTATGTTGGTTTTGTCATGACGCGGCTCATATTAATCATGTTTCTACGACCTGTCGAGTTCACTCAAAGGCTAGGAACATCTTAAAGCTACATGCCCACAGATGAGCCAAAGTAATTAATAAAATGAGAAAAATGTATTGAGATTAAAGGAAAAGAAAACGAAAGTAAAAACGATTTAAGTAATAATTTACATGTTATGTGTAATTATTGACTCATTTTCAGTATTTACAACTAAATTTCTACTGCGGTACAAACGTTTTTTTGCATATTTTGATCTGATTTATTTATTTATAATTATTTATTTATTTATTTACTTTTTTGGTAATTTACCGTGATTGCAAGTAAATTGCTTTCCACTGGTTACCTCGCAATATTATACCTCTAAATACATTTTTCAAAATTTCATAAACATTAGCATGAATCTGGAATTGTGCTGCTTTAAATGAAACAAATACAGAAAAGTAGATAATCGGACGTCAAACTAAATTATTTTGATTTATTGTCCATACCATGTAATGAGTATTTACTATTCATGTTTTATACCATATGATGTATTATTGAATAATTTCTATTCGATTAGTCCCAGCCATTTCCATGCTTTACATCAAATATTCAAAATTATTTGAGAAAATATTGTATGTATGATTCTGTCCTTTGAATTAATATATTAGCTATCAACAAAACTTTCCTAATATTTGTTCGAAATAATTTCATAATTTCAAACCGTATTTTACTTATATGCAATGTTAAGACATGATTCCGATTATAATGTCCATGCCGTTTTTTGTTGCTGTTGTTTTTGTTGTTGTTGTTGTTTTTCTTTCTGACTTTTTGTTTGTTTCTTTATTTGATTGTTGTGCTGTTTTCATTTTTGTGCGGGTTGTTGTTTCTTTTTAAACGCTTAAAATATATTTTTAACATCAAATTATTTAAGTTTTAACACTTGTAGTAACTCTATAGAAAGTAAAATGTTATATAAAATTGATGTCATATTAAGACAGAAAATCATTAACAGTTTACTGTAGCATTATGATGCGGCAATTCATCATGCACAGCTGTAACGGTTATTTGCATGGAGACAAATGTTGAAGGGAATTGTGGTAAAATACAATGTATATGATTTTGTTCTATAGAAATGTAGAAGTGTACAAGGCTGCTTCAGAAACGGGATTGTATTATTTCGTGTTGTGTTGAGATACGTTCATTCCATTGCATTTCACTGCACTGCACTGCATTGCACTGCATTTAAGTGTACTGTTCTGTATTGTATTGGGAAAAGTTGTTAGCACATGTATAACATTGATTGATATTATCTATTAAGGTGCATAAAGCTAACTTGAAATGACAAAAACAATAACTTGATTAGCAACAGAAAGTTTGTGTTTTACTAGACTTAACGTTTCTTATTGAGAAAAAAACAACAACACGGAAATAAAAAAACAACAACAAATAACAACAAAACAAATAAAGAATCAAAATGCAGTCCAACAAATCTAGATCGTATCAGTTCCACAAACGTCAGGTCGTTACGACCAGATCAATCATAATTCTATTGCTATGGTCAAAATATGCATTTATAACAAAAACAAATATATCAAAATGAGAAACAACATCTGCGTAGGAGTAAAATGTATTTTACGTCTGCTTGATAATGTATCATATTAATACCAGAACAAATACCTCTCTGAAACGAAATGCAAAACGTGCACAATAAAGCCTTAAAAGAATTAATCATTTTAGAGAATTGCAAACCTATGACAGGTAAAACGTTGAAGTAGTATGGCAAGTAATGCTACATGGATGTGACACACCGACTTATGCGCATAAACTTTTGTAATGTTTGCTGTTTGTATTTACATATCGTGATATGTTACACTACATCATAGTTGTAAAGAATGAAACGGAAGAAACAAACATTAGAATAAAACGTAATTAAAGATACTGCTAGATCACTTTGCCGCAAAGTAGCTGTAATCGTCTTTGCAACTTATACCGTGATTTCACCTTATTTCATTTGTGAACGAAAACACTTACTGCTCAAATAAGGAACAGTTAACTATTAAATAACATTTCAACGGCTGTGAAAATTATGGCACACTGTACACTAGAACGTCTTTTTCTGGGATAAATTTGCAATCGTGAATTTACATGAAAAAAAAGACATTTGCCTTATTAAAATTATCAAAAATTTTGTCTTTCATTTTAACACTAATTGGCATAATGGTCTGATGATCACGTTGTCCAGTCCATGCCCTTTTACAAGCGCGAAGGATATTGCGACGATATTTTTTTCTCACGCTTTTTTGTATTCGGATCATGAATGGAGAAACAAACATTAAGTCCGATGCTGACTTTTACTGGAAGTACTTTCATAGTTGAATATGTGTCTGCTTCGATGACAATATATGTAAATTCGAGCAAATATATGCATATGCATGCTAGTTCACATTAAATAAATGATGATTCGTGAATCGACTTTGCAAATATTATGCCCTTTCTCTTGTTAGTGATCAATACGTCATTTCCTTGTCTGATATAGATATAGCTAATACAGCTAAATTGGTTTGCCAAGACTTATTTCTTTTTCGGACTGATTATGGATACTGTACTACACACAAATAATTGGTCCTTTTAAAATGTTTTAAAAGGTACAATTACACAACAGGTTTATACAATTACTCGAAACTTTGGAAAATGATACATGTCTTGCTTACAAAAAATACCAGCTAGGAAAGTTTTGATACTTTCATCTTGCTCTGATTTTAGTATAAACATATTTATTTAAGTTTAATTGCGAAAGAAGTTCTTGAAACTTATATTCATCACTTTTGAGCCCGCTTCCTGAAACCAACCAGTGCTGGTGTCATATGAAAAAACATGGTCGTGACCCGAGTCGGGTACGAACCCATGATCCCTGGGTTGAGAGGCGGAAACATTAACCACTAGGCCACCGCTCTGAATTTAAACAGTTGTAACATACTGTTTTGTGCTTGTTGGTCTTTAATTAGAACTTTAAGAGACATTACAACTGTTAGATCACGGTCATTTACTGTTCGACAATATTGACATGATATATTTGAATATTATGTGCCAGTACAGCATAGGACAACCTAATCGTATATGTATTACACAAATCACATACAAGTTATCTTTATAATTTGATTCTATTTATGTTTATATATCGTTTATGCCGGTTGTTTACTAAATGAGGGCATTGCATTTATGTTTACTTTGAGACCATAGGCTGCTTAACAGATGCTGCTCGTTACAATTTTGCCGCGGTGAAGGTCTCTGTCTCACCTTTTTAATCGAAAATCGTATACTAGTATGTATTGAACGATTTGTTTCATGTCGCTGCATATATGTTTCATAACATCTTAGTAAAACGTGTTAAAGAAAAACATAGAATTATATATTGATGACTGTATATTTTTTCCAATAAAAGATATATATGATTAGGTCATCGTAGGTTATACGTTTAATTGAGTCTAATAAATGCAAATTAATGGGTATGCCAATATCAAATTATGTTTGTTTAATCCTTAGGTAACATTATAAGATTAAATCTGAACTAAGTTTTTCCTTAACTAGTTTTGCTCATGCAAAGAGCAGTCTAGAAAGTTCGGTAAAATAATTACATGGTAGAACGCTAGTTAAAGCCTTATTGTATCGGAACACGTATAGAAAAACAAAAGAAATAGCTGTAATTTGGAAAGAATTATTGTTTATTTTTGGAAAATTATATTTCTTCAATCAATGTTTTTTTTCTCAAGTTTATGAACAAAGAATTTCCATTTCCCTTACATTGCTTTGCTTTGTTCAGTAAGTCTAAGTACTCGAGACGAACTGCTAATTGATTAGCAGCGAAACTTATTCGGTTTCTTACTTTCTTGAAAATCGAAGTTGATCATTTTGAAATCAGTAACATGTATAATCGAAAATATTTTTTATCGTTTTAATTTGGTAACATTAAGATACAAAATTTAATGAATTATATATTATAGCTGGAGATTCGGTCATATTCTACGTTAAACGTTTTCACATATTGCAATCTGCCTACATGTTCTTATAAGAAATGCAAATCGACAAATAAAATAAGGACCAAAATTGAGCAGTGGTATATAATAGCTTTGACAAACAGAGATAAAATTATTGTTAGAATTAATTATTGAATGTATCACACTGCTAGTTAATAAGCTAAAACAATCTAATCTATATATTAATATATATTATTATATCTATATGTTTTAAATGTACAATGTACATAAGATGTCAGCTTCTGTTATGTTTATTATTCTGTTTAACAGTACTACTTTAAATTGTACTGTGATGCAATGGAAAATATTTCTGATTATGCGTATGTAAATTAGAATTGTTATCGACTAGACTATCGTCAATTGATAAGTTTACAAGATATTCAATGTTACACAATGATAAATTTAGATTTAAATGAATATGTCAATTTAGCCTCATGTGGCTGAAGGGGTTGCCTTTAATGGTTGAGGCGCAAGGATTGCAGCCTGTGTGACTGTAAGAAGCGATTAAATGAGTTCGAATAACTGGAGTCTATGCATCTTTTGGCTCCAGTTGGGGAGGTGGTTTTGACCCTTGGTGCTTCTTTGAAGTATGTAACAACCGAATTTAGCCAAAATCATCTTTCCTGTTTCAGGGCAATGTGACTAATACTGTGTGTTGCGCCGTAAAACCAAACAAACAATCAAACAGGTACATTTAGGACAATTGTTAAAGAGCATTTACTGTGAATATACCATTCTTTCATAACTTTTGATAATATCTAACACAAGCAATACATTTAATGAAAGGGCATATACAGGAATAATTAATACAAGTCTCAGCTCGCTAAAGTAAATAGTGATACAAAATAAACCACACAGAAACAAATCGTTTAAAGTAAAGTTTGAAAGTTTATATTTCTTGTAGTACTTCAAAAATAATTCCCTTTATGAGTAAAAAGTAATTTGAAATTTGTAAAAACACACTTAAAAATAATACATCTCAATAACAATGACATTGTGAAGCTTCACATAAAATTATTCATTTCAGCGTATTAACTTTAATATAAATCGATTTTAATGTCAATTCCTTCAAAGAATAAATGTGGAATGTCTTCCAGGGGCTGATAGACTAAAAATCTCCTGATCCACTGCAAACGAACGGTGCTGGACAGGTGCTGTTTCATTTAAAATAAAAAATAAAATAATAGTTATAATAATAAAACATTGTAAATACAATGATATTATAACATTTATCAGACTGAGCACGAAAGAAGTAAAAGGCTCGACCTAAATTTTATTAAACCTTCTGCCCGACGACGTAACTCAATTCGAATTCGAATTACACAAGTGTAAGTGTTCTCTGTTTTGATTAGTTGTGTAAAATGTTATGCCAATAAACTATTTGACTTGATTTGACTTGACTTGATTAGAAGCTTTTGTCGAATGAAGCGCTGCAAAGCAAGTGTAACAAAAACACCTTATTTAACCTTACCAGCGTTATTATGGGAACCATTTGTTAAATTTATTCCACATTTCTTGTTGAATCACCACTTGTAAGGACCTTATTCCCTTTTGCTGATCAATTCCATCTATTCCGCACTACAATTAAAATCATTTGCATTTTCATTAACCAAAATGATTTGTTAATTATAATGTTGTATTATCAGCTGAAATTTCAACATATGCATTAATTATCCGCTGTAAGAATTTCAGTTATATATTATGATAAATTTCGTTTCTTTGAAAAGATTGGGACCAAAAAATACTGAAAAGGATAATTTTCTACCAGATCCGCGGCTCTGATAAAAACGCAGGATCAGATAAAAGTATTCTTGTGTAAATAAACCTGTTCTTGAAACTGTACATCTACTATTTTAAGCAAAGCGGTCAAAGAAAGAGTCAAAAGTTTAAATGGACGGGCAAAAACTTTTTATTAAATTGACACGTGCAATCTTTTTTCTTGGTCTTTTGTGGGGAAACGAAAAGAGTAAAATAAAACCCTATGAAAATTAACTTTTTAGAACAAAATCTGTACAGGGGAATTGGCCAGGTAAAAGAAAACACCCTTGCTTCAATTTTTTCAAAAAACCAGACCTGGTTGACTTTATTTAATAAGATTTTTAAATTTACTTAACGTAAAAAAGCAAGGGGGTGTCTTAAAATCCTATATAAATACAATGCGTACCCCTATCTTGCGATTACAAGCACGCGTTACTTCCGATCACTGTACCTTTCTCAGGAGCCTATACATTTTAATTTGTATCTTTCTTGCATTAACAGGAAATAGACTTGTTTATATACCGTGAAATCGGCAGAGACCATGAATACTGTTTAATTGCATGTAATAATTTTTCTCAACATACAGTAAAGGGAGAGACAATAAATTAATTTTAACATTTATAACATTGGAAATGTCAGGCAAGAAATTAATTGTCAAATCACGCAAATATAATGTTAAACTAATGGCATTATAAGTTTTGATCATGCCAGATTAAGTTTGACCTTATTTTTGGTATTTCGCCGTTTGTCACGATATATTTCCCGATAACTCATTGTAATAAAACTTAATTGATACCTGCAACTTTGAATAAGTATATATTATGTTTGCTAATCCATAATATTTTATCACTTAATAACCCATTAATGTCATGTTGTAGCTGTTCGATTCTTCCCCTCGGTTATTTGCATAATAACTTGTTCCTCATTTTATTACAAAATAAGATAATACTTATCATATTGTGAGATAATAAATTTTAGACGTCCTAATGAATTCTTCAGATTGCAAATAATTATGGGGTAAATGACAAAGGACCTATTTGCTGTTTATGTTTTCAGATTGCGCATTTACCCCAGAAGAAGAGGGTATTCGACAGTCGGTTTCGTAAAGATGGCTCTAACCAGTTGGACATAAGATTGAAATAAATAAACGCTCGTTTCTCACTTGTACAATTGATTTTTATAATAATATAAAATTGTTCTGCTTCTACTTCTTCTTTCACGTTATCAATACTTCATATTAACCATTCCTCCTTAACCATTTGTCTTTTTTAGACAAACTGTGATTAAGTTGTAAATATGATTAAACGCAAATAATTTGAGATGGCCTTTACCATATCATTTTTAATTTACGACACACCCCAATTTTCATATCTTGAAAAGGGAGATTCCCTTTGGGGTCTAAAAAAAGGGAAAGTTTTTCCCTCAAAAATTTTTTTACAATACCAGAGTACAAAATTTTGTACGGGTTTAAATGTCGTTATGAACTTTTTGGGCTTGAAAAATTTTTGGGCACTGGGTTTGGAAAATTAGGGTTTTTTTTTAAATCATTTAGTTTTGGGCGAATTTTTTGAAATGCTTATATGATTTTTAAATTTGTTTTTCATTTTAAACAAACTTTAAATTGTGCTTAGGGATAATTTGTTTCTTTTCCCTTTTTTAAATATTAAAATTTTTTTGATTTGGGATTATTTATTTTTAAGGCCCAAAATTTTGGGGGGGAAAAATTGAACAAAAATTTTTTACGGGGTAAGGCTCTTGTTTTCATGATTAAATGAAAGGGCCGACTTTCCCTTAAATGAAAAATTGCCTCCCCAATTTAAATTTAAACAGTTACAAATGCAGTCAAAAAAAAAGTTTTCCATGAATGCCCTGAATAATGTATAAATCATGCATATCTTTCCAGAGGTCTGATAGCATGGCTTAGCTGGACAAAAAATTTGAGCACAGCGAAATCAAAAGAAGGCAAACGATAACCGTGATTTCGTTTTATTGACAATTGCAACTGAAAATGGTTTAACCTTTCTTAAATATCAATTTGATAACTTTCCTACTTATTAATGCTGAACATTTTTTTGCTCTTTCAATTTCCATAAAGATAAAAAGCCAAGTTGTATAACTGAAATGGTTATTATCCTTATCAACTTTTTTTCACTACACTTATAATGTTTGTTTTTTTCAACATTGGGTTCGAGTGCCGTTGGTCGGGGCTTTGCCGTTTTTTCTTTTAAATTTTTTTTTAAAATTTTCTAAAATTTAAATTTAATTTTCCCTTTAAATTTTAAAAAATTTTAAATTTTTAAAAAAGGGGGTTTAAAAACTTGAAATAATTTTCATTGTTAAATATTCCTAATCTTGGACACAATGTTAAGCACAGCAGCACACGACATGTTATGATTACTCTTGAATATGATTGTTGCACTATTTAAAGGTAAAAAAGAAGTGAAATACAGTGTATGCGCAAAATAAATAAAAAGATTTTCTCGATAAAAATCTATATTTAAAAGCATATGAATATCAATAATGATTGATTTATTTCAGCAGATATACATCGGGAAGAAAAATAGCCGTCTGCATCAGGTGATAAAAGATAGAAAGGTCATAAAACGTCAAGTTTTTAAGTGTTTAAGGGTAACATCACTGCTTCAATATAAAAATACGTGTTTTACATTAGATAGTATAACAAAAAGTAAACTTTAGTTAAACTATATCGACATATTTTTTTTATAATCTATAATAAACTGCAATAACGTTTAAAACATACAATTTTGTTGTTGATCATAATTATACCAATTTGAATGCTAAACTATGTGCCAGTCAGTATTCTAGAATTTTTATCATCCTAAAATGTTTTGAAGTTCCTTTTTTCAAAGGTTCAATCACTTTCTATTTATCAATTATAATGATATTTATATATACGTTGTAATGATTGATTGATTGATCGATCGATTGACCGATCGACAGATCGATCGATCGATTGATTGATTGACGTTTATGTATTTTTTTTTCTTTTCTTTCTTTTTTTTCGGGGGGAGGGGTGGGGGAAGAGACATATTAACCTGCTAATAATAAGGCAGATTATATTAACTGTACATATTGTGCTTATATCAATGATTATAATCTGTATCGTAATATCATATATCTTGAACAACAATTATTTTAATTGAATAATAGACAAGTTAATAGTTTCATTATCATGACATTTTATTTATGACCTTCATCAGTTTATAAATATCATATGGTGATGCGCTCTGTAAATGTTTCCACACCTTTTAGTATATCGAATATCCCATGTAACCTTCAAAATGCTATATTTTTTATTTGCAGAAGTCTTTTTTGTTGGGGTGTTGTATTAGCCGTACAGCTTAATCATTTGTTGCTTCTTTTGCGAGTTGCAATTGGAAATTCATATGGATGCAGTCATTTTGTATATATGGAAGTCAAAATACCACTATGTTTACAGTCATAATTGCACATTCAGCACTATTTTCTCGAGGTGATTAGCATTTATTATACAGAAGGGAAAGCATATTCATTTCTGAAGCTAAATGTGCTTTTAACACTAAATATCAATAATGAGTAGTTAAAGACAATATTTGTATTGTTATACAATTTATCAAAACATTCCTGTTTTGTTTATTTGGCGCTACCATATAAGAAAAGCTATGTCTTATATGATTAATGACTCTTTATAATCATCATGACATATTTTCATTATGATTGGTAATTATTAGTTGACCTTATTACATATTTGCCAAATATTGAAATTCGAGATTGAAACATTATTATTTTTTGTTTGATCTAACGTCGCACCAACACAGTATAGGTCATATGACAATCTTTACTGGTAAAGGAAGACCTCAGGTGCCCCTTTGTACAGACACAAATGAGCACCCGAGCAGAACCACCGACGTTCCGAAAGTTAGCTGGATAGCTTAAAAAATAGATGAAATAGATAGATGAAATATCCCAAGACGCTGGCGCAGCTCAAACCTACATCGATAAGAGACAAGTGGTTTAAAGTCAACGACCTTAACTACTTGGCCACGGAATGCCGATCATAACAAGAGACAAATAAAGTACTTTACAGTCAAACAATATTAATGTATTTAATGTTAACATTGATTGTTTTAGGATAAAGCTGATATAATAATTATCAAACGTGTAATAAAGATAAAATCTGATTATTCATCATGAATTGTTAACTTGTTTTACTCACGCAAACATTGGCTAGACATTCGGTAGAATAATTCTGATAACTATATAATGGTAGATTGCTATTCCAATCCAAATTGTAACATATCACGTATGTCTTTATACAATTTTGGAAGGAATTATATCTGAAAAGAAAATTAGATTTCAAAGAGTTAATATTTAAAAAGAATTTCCCTTTCTTTTCTCCGGCGCTGTTGGTAGATATGACTTCTGTACAAAACTTTTGTTTACAAACTGACTGATTGAACAAAACTTTAACATAACAAATATTTCAATATCGCGAAATGTAATTATTATCAGAATGGAAAACATTAAAATTAAAAACTTAATTTCCATTTGAACTTGATAACATCGCGTTTCAAACTTAATCAGAACGTTTTTTGTTAGAGAATAGACAATAAACAATTCAAAAGTTCAGATTCCAAAAGAAAAATTCATCTGCATTTATTCATTTATTTATTTATTTCATTTTATTTAAATAAAAACAAATTAACAGTTTTGAAATATTAAATAGGTAAATAAATAATATATAATAAATAACATAATGATAATTAACAGAAAAATTTACAGTTTTCATTTTTTAGAAATTCTTAAATACTTGTTTTTTTATATGAGATCGATCTAGGTGATGAAATCAAAATGACTGAAGTGTATAATGAATAAAGCATTACAGTTTTGTTAATATCTAAATGGTTTAAAATACCAATTGAGTTTACATTGAGGCTAGCATTCAATGTTCTTATATTTTAGGAGTAAATACATTAACCATTAACGGCATTTAATGTTTTGTATTAGAGTAATTCTAGCATATGAATATGCCTCTGAACGAATAAGACTTTAAACTAAATTCATATGTTTCTCTAAACTCAACGAATATAATTGTCAATGAATATGCTTCTCATCTAAAAATAAATAAGCCTCTCAACTCAATGAATATGTTTCGCAATGAATATTCTTCTCAACACAATACACATGTCTCTCAAGTCATCGAATAAGCCTCTCAACTCAATGAATATGTTTCGCAATGAATATGCCTCTCAACTCAATAAATATTCTTCTCAACTCAAAAATTATGCCTCTCAACTCAATAAATATGCCTCTCAACTCAATAAATATGCCTGTTAACTAAATGATAATGTCTTTCAACTCAGTAAATATCATATGCCTCTCAACTCAATGAAAATGTTTCTCAATGAATGCGCCTCTCAACTAAATAAATATGCCTCTGAACTCGATAAATATGCCTCTCAACATAATGGATGCGATCATAATTATCTGTTCTGTCTATTAAGTATTGTGAATGAGTTATATGATAGAAACGCGTCAGATTTAATGACTAACGATCGCTTTTCTTTATTACTGACCTGAATCTAGATATTAATTTAGATACTTCACTTGTTTCCAGAAAAAAACTTACAATAGAAAAACTCATCTAATCAAATGCATATCAATAAGTAAGGCAGTATTTTGAAAGAAAAAACCTTCCAAACAAAAATATATAAGAAACAATTTAAAACTTTCAGTTTACTCAAATATATGATTCGTGAAATTTTAGCAATTTCTAACAATTTTAGAGAAAACGAAGAATTTCAAAGTATTTGCACAGCATTTTGTCACATTTAGCATTATACATATTCAATATATATTATCAGTTAATATCGCAAAAATATTTCCTTAGTACAAAGCCTTGGATGGTTTCATATCTTAATAGAATAGTTTGTTTATTGGAACGTATAGGTAATAAATGATTTACCGTAATGCACTGAAAAAAATGCAAGAAGTCCGGCAAAAACTAGAGAAAATACGGAAAATATGTTTCACTTTTGTGATAAAAGAATTTTTGCAACGAAAATACAGAAAATGAAAATGCGAGTTTTATATTTCATCAATATATCTCAACATTTCATTAATAATTCATTTATAATTAATATTTTAGTGTAGTCTTTTCAACATGATTAAAACACAAATTTACTTTTGTCAAGCAATTACATAAAACGAGTGTAATGTACCAAATGAGTGTTTATATGTGGGTATACATAGTATATTTCAGTTCCTTATGTTCTTAAGGTAAGGTATAACTGTCATCTAAAAACAAATTTCTTATGGAGATTTGTAGTATCTAATGTGTCTAAAAGGGCAAATATGGTTCTAATTTACAAACTGAACAAAGTTTTAGTGATATCATAAGCCAATGTAAAACGGCTTTGTAAAAAATAAATGTTTAATGCAGTCTTGTTAAATGCATTTCAGAAACAATAAAATAATTAAGTCTTTAACAAATATATAATTGTATAATTCAAGTTTAAAAAATAAAAAAAGCTGCAAATTTTTTAAAAAAATAAAGACCCTCCGAAAGCAAACTGGGAAAACTTTATCCCTGAAAAAAACCCCCAAAGCCCTGTCGGGTTCCCAACCCCAAAAGCGATGAGGGACAAAGGTTTTTAAAATTGGTTTTTTAAAAAAATTAAATGTTTGGAAAGTCTTCTTGGGCTGAAAAAGGGTAAGAATTCCTGGTCCCTAAAAGCGCCCCAAATTTGGGGGCCCCCTTTTTCCCCTGTTAAAATGGGTTGGGCTCGTAATGTATGTAAAATTTATATCATAAATTTTCTTCGTGGGCCCAATATGGGCACTTCCCGGAAAAAAGTTCGCAGTTTGTAATACCCTATTAGATGGCGGCAAAAACAACCCGTTGGGGAACTGCAGTTTTGAAATTATTTAATTAACATCTTAGGCAAAATAAAGTCACTGATAGGCGTTTAGCTTTTCTGTTTAGTTGAGCATTGTGAAAATAATAAGCAACACATAGGAAGATAAATATACTCGCAGCTGCTGTCGGTCCTGCGATTATCAAAGCCATTGGTAGTTCTCGTTTTGCTTTTTTATATGCCGTCGACGCCGGCGATCGTGTACCGGAAATATTTTGTTCCGTAGAACCTTGTTGTGAGCCATTTCGAAAATAATTCATTGACTCATTTTTTAATAATTTCTTAATGTCTTGTTGCCTAAGAATACGTATAATCGAAGTTATTGTACTCTTAACATTGCTTGTCTCATTACCAGAACTCTCTTTTATTTGTGAAGTTAATTCTTGCTGTGAAATTTTGTCATTTTTTACATTCAAAGCGTTACAATAGCTTATGATTGACACATATGTTGTAATTGTCAATAAAGTGATGAAACCACATCTCATTCTCTAACTTAAAATGTTTAATTCAAAGAACCTTAAAAAAGCGAGGTAATGTTAATTCGGATGTAACACTATTTTTATGCAATTTGCTTTTTATTTATATGTAAATTGCTGTTGAGTTTACACTTTTTTAAATTATATCACTCTGTCTTGTAAACATTTATATCAAATAAGTTTTTTTTTCAATTTCACCCTCCGAAATAAATTGATTACCTGTATTAGATTAATTACCTATGATACAACATCCTGTCATTATTGCACTTTCCTTTTGCACTTTCAACTAAATTTTCCAATCACATGTTGTTGATAAAGCCCTCTGGTTTGACAACATCTGTTTACAAATAAATGCCTGGAAGGAAGTTTTTGCAAAACAACTCCTCAAATCCATTTACTCAGCGTTGTCATGGCAACATCTGTCATCTTCCTCTTAATGAAACTCTTATCATCTCTTCCGAGACTAACATTTTTCACATCTGATCATTTCAATTGCACAACATTAAAATAAACCGACGTTGTTAATCCTTTATCTCAATGACATTTTATTGGTTATAAGGTCCTTGCTAGCATTTATGTTAATATATAATGAAAACTTCACCGTCATAATTATAATGGCATATGCTACATCCAGTTTCTCCGGACAGAAAACGTCTACTAGATTCTAGTAAATGATTGATTTCTACAAGATTCCAAATTCTGATAAACACTTGCACTGAAAGTATGCTTGTAAAAATAAACCTATTTATAAAACAAACTTCTATTTACAATCAAGTCTGTCCGAGAATGAGTCAAAGTTTCTACGCACAGAGAATACATTTTCCAATCAAACCTCCTGCAATCCTGTCTTATCAAAAGGCATATCTGTGCGTGCTTTTGTCAATATTACAGACTGAATATGATTAAAGGTAAAGGTTTCTGAATAAAGGGATAATCAAACTTTAACGTGGGCCAGACATTTACCACTTGTACAAATTATTCATCAATTAGAAACCAACGCTATTGAATAAATTGAACTAATTTTAGGTTTACAGAGATTAGGCTTTAAAGGTTCTAATCTAAAGTATTTTTTACACATTTTTGTGTTCTCTTTTTTAAATTTTACCACCTATCTTGAAAACATTTTTGTGTTTACTTTTTCAAATTATAACACCTATCTTGAACTCTCTTTTTCCAGCCTAATTATTCTGCACCTACTTTGCAACAATCTTTGGAATCGTCCGTGTAAATATGAATTAAATCTACGCGTTTTTCTTTAAATTTTGAAAAATGTTTTACCAAATATTTTATGAGAATTGCATGACTTTTTAAACCTGAAGGAATAATATGAAGTTATGGAGTATTTAAGTCCACGGAAAACATCTTCAATATTTTTATAGAATATTTTTTGGGTCTATTTTAAGTTTTTCCAAATTATCTTTTATACGAAGGGGCTAACTTCCCTTTATTTTATTCTTAAGAAATCGATAGCAAAATTATAATGTCACCTGGACCTGCTGCTTTTGCTTTCTTAATTACCTTTTGTGTGTTTGCACCATTACTAGATTAAAATTGACTTGTTGGATATTTTTTTTAATTTACCGCTTATCTATCTAACTGCATCCCATACTTTCAAAACAAAAAAAAAACTTTTTTTTATTTCAATATTGCTTTACGGGTGAAATATCATCGTTAAAGCATACTACATCTTGTACCTTAATAATTTTACAATAAGCAAATACTTTAAATGGTCCAGTCCAATGTACTGAACCACTTTTCATAAAGCGGATCTCTCCATTTTACGATAATTAATGATCTATAATTAATTGGCTTCATTTCTGCCGCATTCGGTAAGCTCTGGTTCTTGAGCAGTTCCATAGTTATAACCAAAGTCGACACGTAAAAGGTGAATTACTGTGCATTTATTATTATTATTATTATTAAAATTAAGACGGCTACTATAAAGAAGAACAAATGAAAAGTCCATAAAACGCCAAGTACATTTTTTTAACAGCGTTGTTAAAACTGATTTACATCGATAGTTTTTGTTTTAGGCATTTTAATTCTAGATTTGTGGGTACATTTAGTTCAAACTACAATAACAATGAAGCATTAAATTTTATTGTTGGTAATAATCTTTATCAGATTGAAAGAAAAGAATGTTGTCAAAGTTAGTGCCAACTTTTAGAAACCTTGTTGTGAATGAAACCCGAAGATTGTCTGTTGTGCATTTCGCGAAATTAACAATTGATAAACTGTATTTATATCTGTTTCAACTAATTATTTTCATGTGGTTTCAATTCATATCTCCATTGCAAACTTTCTACTCAAACATTTGTTGAGATGGTTCATAAAATCAAGTAAAGACATAAACGGTAAAAAAAATCATTATGAGACTAGTCAGAAAGGTTGCACAATGCCTTTATGTTCTAAAACTACTTTCTATAAAATAAATTAATTTTGATAAAATTAAAGTTTACTTTTGCGGTAAAGTTTAATCTAGTATAAACATCACATTCTCATTTTCTTTGCTTTGGTTTATGTATTTATTGCAATGCTTTCGTATCGTTATAGGTTTCAAATGCAAATGTATCTTAATACTGTACAGATACAGAGGGCAAATAAGACTCCTCCGCACCTAATAGCTATAATAATGATATTGACAAAAGAAGAAAATAATTTGCTATCACAGACATATGACAAATTATTTCAAATCCAGCGCAACTTCTTTCTAGTGGTAAGCATCATATATGCTGTAAATCTATGACGAAACGTTACTAAACACATTTTGCCTCTTATAAAGAAGAAAGAAAATATTCATTTCTGTGGCCTAATACATTTATGTGAAATAAGTTAAAATAATCTTTGTGTTGTGTGCAAAGCAAAAACAGTAGACAAATATTTTTGGATAACATTACATTGTACGTATATGTACGTATTCAGTTCCTAAGGTCAATTTCTTTGATAAGCAATCAGAATTTTTAAAATCTGCGATTTAAAACTCCATAATACTCAAATTTTGTGTTACCTGTATGGATAAAGTGAACTTTATGTACAGTTGTATCAGTTTGCCTTTGACGAAAACGACCATTATAATAAATAACACAAGGCTTTTGATAAAACACGACTGCAGAATGATCGATTAGAAAATGCTTTTGCTGTGCGCACAGACTTTGATTCATTCTCGAATAACTTTGCATATAAATAGAATTTTATAAATAGCTATTAGAACAAGAATACTTTCGTCTGTTCAAGTGTTCTATTAGAACCTGGAATCTGGAAGCAATTAATCGTATATAAGTATGTTTCTGGCATGTTCTTTCCTTGAAAATGGAATGTAGCAAATTATATTCTATTAACTGTGGATTTTCACTGATTTCAGGTGGACACAGATTAAGAATTTAATTTTTGACACTTATTTTCATGTAAGAAATACAAGTATATTTATTAAATGTACATGGAATTTAAGAAATGCATTACATGTGAGACAAACGTGTGAAAAGTGGTGATTGATATAAAGGAAATATACGAAAACTTGACTTTAGCAAACGTCAAAGTTTTTATAATTACGTAAAATGTATTCCATATCATTATATTTATTACTTCAACTGAAAATGGAAGTATCAAAGCGTAATGAATACGACTGTCCAGATCTTGCAGTGCTTTAAAACATCTTAGAGCAAAGTCTTCAAATTATACGACATATTAAATAATGAGATGTTATTTTTGTCATTTATATACTGTTACTCTTTGTATTTCAATAACCCATTATTGTAGAGCTTCTGAGTTACGAAATGGAAAGGAAAAACAAACAGATTTAGCTGCTTCTTCACTTCAACACCGTCCAGGAAATGTTACAGTTTTTGACAGGCCAGGAACTGAGTCCTTAGATTCTTTTCTTCTATTTTTGAAGCAATATGATGATAAAAAATCAGTCAGTAATAATTCAATACATTCTTTTCTTAACTACTCTCAACACGAGTTTTCGGAACAAAGAACTTCTGATGCACAGACTTCACCGTCAACATATAAGAAACCAAAAAGGGAGCTGCCCTTGGCAATGATTATTGCAGGACCGACAGCAGTTGCGAGTATATTCATTATCTTGTGCCTGGCATATTATTTTCACAATTCACAACTGAACAAAAATGGTGAACGCCTATCAATGACTTTATTTGTACCTCAAGATGATAATTCATTAAGTTCTAACTGTAGTTCCCCGACAGGTGTGTTGCCGCCGCCGCATAGATATATACATACATCACGACTCTCTCGGGATAGTGACATACTTGGCCCCCGAAGGAAAAGTATGATATCAATACATACATTGTCGCTGCCATCAAATATTACGGGAAAAGGGGGCTCAAACTGGAGTGCATTAGCTGATAAAGAAATTTTAAGCCTTTCTGGCCCTAGAAGACATTCCACATTTATTCTTTGAAAGTTTTGTTTTATTCTAACTTTGTGGTAAGGTTTCTTTATAGGACCATTTAACGAATTTATCATTGTCAAATAGAGAGTTATTTACTTGTGACATACTAATAATATCTGTCATATGTTGCGGTTCGGACCGGAATATCCGTCCCGCCGAACCGGAATATCCGTCCCGAGGTGACCCGCCCATGGGGCGGTAACGAGGCTGGCCGAATTAACGCCCATGGGCGGGTTACCGAGGGACGGATATTCCGATCCGAACCGCAAACATATGTCAGATATTTTTTCTCACATATTTTACAATATTCAATTTTATTTTAAATTCTTTATCTTTATTTTCAACGTAAATTTATATCATTACAGCCGTAACTATTTTCTTACAACAGCGTATGAAATTGCAACTTCATTCATTACGATAAAATGACGTCATCCTAAGCGTGCCATTGTACAGCACGCGACTCATCTGGCACCCCCATGCAAGATGAAATTTCCGGCATGGGTAAAACACACGGAAACGCCAGTCTGCTATGCAAGAAAATAACTCGTGCTTTGAACTGGAAAGGTTCTGATATGTCATTTGTTTAATCATGCACATCTTCTTGCTTTTTTGTGTCCAACCATTCTGATGTTTAATTGTAACCTTTACTTTGTTGTCGAAATCACAATGAGAATGTGTGACATTGTAGGTTATTGATGAATCAGCACATTTTACTAAAAGGCATGAATACAAGACATATTGAGACATTTTTTTCTTATTATACTACTGTGGTTCATAATAGCTATCTATATCATAATTTTTTCAAAATAATTTCTTTAGTAGATTTGAAGTATCACTTCATTTGAAAAAAAAATGGACATGTCGCATTGTGTGCTACATTTTTTATGTACAATAACAACATTCTTTCTTGTTTTAAATAATAAGCATTTGAATGAATGGTCTATTACTTTAGATGTACACGTATTTTGCAAAATCATAAACAGTGACATGCTTTAGTATTTTTAGAACCCTACCCTATGAAAGTGAGCGACAATATACATGTATAGTTAAATTTGAATTTTATATTCTCTGATATATAACTGTATAAATTATGTGATTATACCACAATTTAAGCTATAATAAAATTCGTTAAACTATTATGTGTTTTTATGAGAAAATCTGAACATTTTTTTTCCTATTGCATAACTGAATTAGCTTCTTTTTTATTTTTAATTTTCGTTATAAAAGAATCTATAACAATTACATTTTTATAATTAATGTTATACGCCCATAATACGAAATATACACATATAACGAAAAGGCAATGTACGAAAATATGAAGTACATCATACAACAAACTATATATGCTATATACGTAGTTGATAATATTCTTTAAAAGAAAACTAAACACATATTGAGTTAAGACAGAACTTCATATGTCAAGCAAATTATATATCAGAATGGATAATCAGTAACAATCATATTTTCATTAACAACAGAAGTACAAAACATAAATAAAATCATACAGCTTTTAGTCATCGAGAAAAATAACATACAATGCAATAATAAGACTAAGCAAAACGTGATATCAAAGATTTGGTGTTATAATTCAACCAATGTAATTGATATAATGTATTCAGCAAAATATCAAATGTGTATGACTTTGATATTCATCTGTTTTCTCACTCCTAAAACTGCAGTAACTTTATCATTATAATTAAAATAAAAAGATATAAGATGTCTTGGTTTATTTCAATAATTAAAATAATTCATCTAATAGAATTTTTCTTTTATATCATGTACATGTGAAAAGTTTATTTGTGCTATGCAAAAATGTTATTAAAAACATATTTTATACATATCTATTGTTCAGTTTAGTTTATAAAAAAATATCCTAGTTCGATTGTGATGGAAGATATAAGCTTATTAAAACACTCTCGAGTCCGTTCCTGGAACCAACCTGGTCCCTAGCTAAAATCTCCACTGAGTTTGGACTCGGAGCACGGAGCTGAGATCAGAGTTAAAATTTTCAAAATGTTCATAGCCTCTGGGCCAGTATTAACTAATTAGTGTAACATTTCTTGCTCAAGGGAACAACGATTTGTCCCTGTCGAGCTTTGTCCTACGCGTTAACCACTCGTTCACGCCGCCATTCATGTTTATTGATGTCCACTTGTGCCAACAAAATGCGTTTTAAATGTTCATAAAGAAATATAATCGACAATTAACGCCAAAATAAATATTTTGCTTTCGGCAATGAAAATAAAATTCCAAGAATCTGTACTAGTTTTACGTTATGACTAACAGAAACAGATAAGGAACTAAAAATTAAATTGAAATTGCATTCATTGTAAGGTCATCGCGTCAGTTATTATAAAAAATAAAACTATGTAAATTAGTTGACGCAGCTAAATTTTTAGACTGAATTGTAATTACATGTATATTGGTTTTAAATATTCCTAAGATTTTATCCATTACTCTCTTTAAGAATTGTTAGCGTGACTAATTTAAGAATATAAAATGTTAATATTTTATCCTTCTTATGAATGGACTGTGAAAGAACAGTCTGTTTTCTGATGTTCCATTGCTCTGCTAGCAGCTGTTAAATGTTTCCCCATACTTATCATTGTCGTTATATTTTGTTTATATTTCGGGATAAATGAATCCAGCTCATTTACAATGAAAACTGGATGCTGCTTAAGCTGACGCAAAGGGTGTGATAGAAATTGCTCTTTCTCTTACAAAAAGGCTTTATCAAACCGAGTCTACATCATTTATGTATGTTTGAAGTCTTTTTATTTGCTTCAGACGGCTCTTTCTTTTTCGAATTAATTTTACACTAAAGTCAAATTTAATGATATAAATTATATATTTTAATTTTAAATTAAATTTGTAATAGCTAAATGAAAACGTGATGGATACTATGCATAGATTAAAAGTACAAACATATAAAGTTATACATAGTTCATAAATATTTAAATGAATCAAGTTACTTTTGAATTTTAGGAATAGAATAAAAGAAAATGACAAAGAATTTAGGATTTCCTTTTTTGTATGTCCCCTTTTGAGAACTGCTTATTTGAATACATTTTGCATTGAATATCTACATTTATATGAAAGCGTTGCAAAAGGTATTTAAAATTGACGACTGAAGAAGTATTTTACAGCAAAGTGGAATACTTATAATTATTTCAGAAACATTGCTTAATTAAATTTAAAGGAACATATGCGGGGATTAAAATTTTGTTTCATCTCATATTTATTTTTCACAATTCACGTCTATACATATTTTCAAAAACAAAATATCGAGTCTTCGGCCACTCTCCGGTCTTTATGATTATTTTAGTAATCTCCCTATTCAATGGACATAGACTTATAATGAGAATGCAATTGGACTTATAGTATCAATTTACAAGCGTCATCGTCCGATTTGAAATTCTTATGATTTTGAACTTAAGCATATTTTTGTATCAATTGAATATTATTCTTTTCTACTGGACGTCATGTTATACATATAGCATTTGTGGAATAATATATTGAAAGCGTAAGTTTCGAAGAGTGTCACACTTTGTTCAATTAACCTAGCAAGAAACAATCACAGAATAACTGTTCACATTATATGCATGATAATGTGGCTTCAAACATTTTAAGAACTTCAAAACTGGATATAACATATTCTGAAACCTCTCTGATGTTTCTTTAAGATAAGAATGTATTCAATTCTGCATTTGTCTCTTTCTATATGGTTATAACAGATGTTTTAATCTATATTTAGGTATGAGAATGTATTGCAACCATATCATAAAGATATGACATCGGCAGAAGTACTTTAAAAACAAATTAAAGTTATTTAATGACCATTATGACATAGTTATTCGGCTAGTAACTTAAAAATGTAACTGTTAATGACAACAATGTTTGTTTTGCAAAGTGTTGTTTAAAACTGTGGTTTGCTATCTCTGCGTTTGCAATATGCTAATTGGTACAATATATAATTAAAATTAAAAGTTGTTTTAATTTAATGTTTAATTATATAACGAGAGGTATATATCCAATAATAATATTTTTGGGCAGCAAAATAAAGAAGAATCATTCTATGACTATTCTAGAGGTGGGGGTTCATTTAAACAATTCATGTATATTTATTAATCCATATTTTTTTAATTTTGTTGTGCAAGAATTTTTAATAATAATAATAAAATTTAACAAAAAGATGAGGATCGTGTTTAAAGTTATTCAATTTCTCCAATTATTACCTTACAAAATAAAGCACCACGCTTGTTATGAGTAAAAGAACTTTTCAACAATAGCTGCCCTGTAATTATACAAGAAGCCCAAATAGATATATTTGAAATTCATTCTAATTTCTGAAAGGGTAAAAATATGGTCAAAATAAAGTACTGTATCGTCCATATAGTTCCGTTTAATTTATTCTTGTACTTCAATAAATGAAAACTAAAAATAAACAGCAGTTATTCAAAGGAGAGAGTGTTTTTTTTAACAAAACCACTATTTCGGTATTTAACATTCAACGTGATATTCTAGAGGAAGAACCCAATAATAAATGCAATTGTATTGAACATTTGGGGTTTCTCCCATTTTTCTCCGATTCAATTGCCCTTCAAACCAGTCTAACAAATATTTTAAGAACTCTCGCGTACAATGCAAACATCATAAATATTTGAAAACTGCTGACTATATTTCATAATTATTTCATTATATTATATATCATATGATATAATAAATGGCAACAATAAAGATAAGTACCAGACAAGAAAATTGCCTCTCAAGACGTAAACAAATTTTATAATTATAATGAATTACCGAAAACGACCACACTACATAATTCATATTGTATTAATATAACGTGTATTTGCCTAAATGTCCAGGTGCATGTTAAATTGCAGGTTATTATATTCTATTAGATGTTTATGGCTAATTGTTTTGTTTAAATATATCCTACAAAATGTGTCCAACAATTTCGAAATATCATCTCGGGCTTAGCAAACTTTCCAGTAAGTGTGGTTGTTTTGTTTATTTATGTCAAGCGATTCTGTCTTTATGTAATCAAATTAATTGACTATCCGCTTTGAAGATGTTGATCATTAGATTGTTAACTTACATTATAGGAATCTATTTTGTGTGTTACGTTCTTAAAACATTTACCAAAATTGTTAACAACTAATTCTAAGAAGAAAATAACAATCAGATTTGTCTGTAGAGCAGACATATAAAGTGAAAAATACGACAAAAATGTAAACCTTTTCATCTGCTATTATCAGCAGAATTGTTCAAACGTTTTGAAAATAGAACAGCTGATAATCATCAAAAGAAGACGTGAATCAAAACAATATTTAAAAGAATTTGTAATATGTTATCTTTCTGGCTGTCTGCCTGTCTGTTTGTCTTGATTAACTTTATTATCGAATATATAATGTAAGAAGGCAATGTAACACACTATTAATACATATCAAAGAAAAAAAATCATATATTCTAAACACATTTATTTATTCTAAATCATTCAGATATAACAATCATACACAAACCTTACAAAGAAAAAATATGAGTAATTGTTTGATATAATAAATTAATGAACATTTGTTTTACAAACGAATTCAATTGCTATTCAAAGATAACCTAGTTAAACATATATCATAATTTTTACAAAACCAACAAATAACTTAAATAATAAATATTTCTTAAGAATGTGTGTTGTACAGTGAACTTTATCTGTTATAATTGATATCGTTATTCAACAGCACATGATAAATGCATGAAGATGTTTTTGATGAAAGAAAATTCACCAAGTGTTGCCTCCAATATGCTTAAAAAAAGATATGATGTACATTTTTTAAAGCAATACAAAACTTGCTTTCAGACCGTAAATTGTTATATTAATCATCAGGCTTCCCCTCTGAATAGATCCCTTAAATAATTTATTCACTATTATTATTGAAATATGTGTAAATGTAATATAATTGTTGTTATTAGATTGATTAAGAGATAGGCCGTGGATAGCATGTGTTTCATTTTCTATTCAAATATACATCTTATCCAAATCCATTTTAGTGAAAATCGAATTGTACTTTCACCTGTTTGATATCTAAATATTCTCGACTGACATCAACTTACTTTGCCAATTAAAAATGAAAATTTTCTGCGTGATTCATATAATCTGTTTAACACAAAACAGAAATATTCTATATAAATAGTAACATGAATTATATCAAAACTAAGAACGTCAGTCGTAGTAGATATTTTATTGCATCATATACATAATACATTAACGTTGAAATGTTTGCTTGTATTTCATATTAATATATGCAATCTTTTTACAAGTATAGAGAAAAAAAATAGTTCTGAACCAATACCCAAAGTATGCATGTACAGCGCTATGCTTAATTATAAATTCTAACTTTAAACAAAATCAAACAAATCTTTGTACTTTTGTTTTATTATAAATTATCATTTCGTGAAGTTTTCTTTAAAAATGAACAAACATTAGCCTCTTTTATTACATGCTTTTCGGTGGTTTATAGAAATATATCAGTGATATAAAACTGGTAATTTCACTGTTTGAAACAGTGAAAATACCACTTTGATAATTTCACTGTTTTGAATTTAAGCCCCTTACGTTGTTTCAGTGAAATACCAGCGTGCACAGTACTGGGTACCAACTTAATGGCGTGACGTCGTAAATGACGTCACGTTGTATTATTATTTGGCGCGCTTTTCATTCAGTATTAGGTTTAAAGTCTTATTAGAACGTTTCTTTGCAGGTAATAAAAAGAAAATTTGTTTAGTTTAGTGTAAGATTGAAATATATTTCACCTTGTGAACACCAAAAGTTCATATTTCACTCGTGGCTGCGCCACTCATGAAATATACCTTTTGGTGCTCAGTGGGTTAAATATATTCCGATCTTACACTGAACTAAACAAATATCCTCTATATCATTCACAATAATTTTTCAACACGATAAAACAAATACATCAAGCTGTTATGTGACGAAATGAATATCAAACTGGTGTTTATAATCGAAAGAGTTCCCTACTTTAATTGGCTTATAAAAAATCAAACGTATGGCGTTTTGTTATATCTGCAGATATTGGTTTTATTAATATTAATTATAGTGAGAATCGAATTGCAATGTCAGTTGTTCGATAACAAAACATTCTTGTTGCAAATAATTTGGCCAATAAAAATCGTCTATTTTTTTAACATGAAACAGACAATTCCCTAAAGAATAGTAACATCACTTTCAATTAAAATTTACAGAATCAATTGATTTCAATCAATTCCTTCTTTTTATTCTTCTTAAAATTGGTCCTGTGTGACTAAGGTATTACAGTGTTTGCGGTATGTTAACGTTGTATCTGCCTCGTAGATTGTTCTCACATCAGATGGACCATATTCTTTTTATATATGTGCTTAGGTTATACTTATACTTTTAAATTTACGCAAAAAGAAATATTTGCTAATATAAAACAATTTGCTTTGAAATGTTTTATGATCACAGAAAGTACATAAATCAAAAATTGTCATATTAAACACTTATACAAACTGAAGTAACCTTGTAGGTGATGACCTGTTTTTAGTGTATTTTATCACATTTTTAGATGCTATAGAAGGATACATTTTAAAAGTCCAACAATAAATAATTATCAAAATAAGAAGTTCAAAAGGATAATGTGGGCATAGTTCTTAGACACAAAAGTTCATATCCAGAGTAAGTAGAGAAATCTATTAGAGCAAATAAAATAAAAATAGTATGGTTTGAAAATAAATTTAACATGGCGCTTTGGAAAAAAAAATTATGTCATTCCATCATAGTGAACGAGAGTATTAATTGTATAACTGTAATTGGACATGTATAACAATATCTCATGATAAAGTGAAAACTTATAGAAGCATATATTGTCATAAATTGTTTGCCATGTACAAGGCTTATAGATAGTTTTCCTGTCCAATTTACAAGCAGAACGTTATCATTTGTTTTGCTATCTCAATTTGAAGTCTACTGGATGTTATTATTTCAAAAGTTATCTCGTGAAAAACAAAGATTATATTTTAAGAATCAAATATGAGATATTTTTTATATAATTTAATGTCGTTTACACTGACGTATAGGTAATGCGATCAGTGAAGGAGTAAATAGTACAAATGCAGCTCGACTCTTGACAATTAGGGATAGGTTCAATGTTCATTTTTGTTTAAAAAATTGGAAAATATTCGTAGATTATTCGAAAAAAAAGCTATCAACTATATACTAAAGATTTAAATTAAATTTCATTTGACATTGAAATTAACATTATATTTAATATTATACATGTTTACTGAAATTAACATTATATTTAATATTATACATATTTTCTTAGTATTATTATGAATATATGAATATTCCTTATCATTATGACAATCTACAATGTTATTAAATGTATAATAAATCAATAATTTATCACTTAAAGTTATTCAGAAAATGTGGCATAAATTTTGATAAACAACTTTAAGTGATTTTAAAGTTTTAACGTTTTTCCAGTGTTAATAATCAACCAGTTATCATATCTAGAACTGATTTCGATAGAGTCGTTAATCTGGAAGCTTACCAATAATTGCCGTTGTTTATTTTTGTCTTCCTCAATTATTTATAAATTATGTTTCTAGCATATTCCTTCGGGAAAAGTTAGTGCAAACTATAGAATATTAATTTTGATTAATGATGTAATTGTATAATATTATATTATCATGAATTTTGATTTTTATATTACTATGAATTTTGAAAAAAAAATCATTTCAAGTGAATAAAATACTTGTGCAACAGTGATAATAAAAAGATGATGTAAAAGATTGCACTGGCAACCCAACTAAACGACACAGCATAATTATTATATTTCTTATTTTTTCAAAGCTTGAAAAAATCTAAAAAGAAATAAATTATTTCACAAGATGGAACTTAATGAATACGAGTATCAATATCTTATATTGCATAATAATAAACTCTTCAAATTGAAAAGCATTATGAAATGATGTGCTGTCATTTTCGTTATTTCAATACCGTTACATCATGTGTTACAATTACTTATACTTGTAAAGCTTTGTTATCAAAATAAATAATTGGTTCTTCAATTATCACAGTTAAGGAAACGTTAATTGAAATGAAAAGAAGACAAGGACTGAGTGCTAGGTTCCTTAATTACATGTTCTGAAGCAATGCGATGGTTTGAAATTATTCACAAACGATTAAATGCATTATTTTTGTAACTATTTCAACCACAAACTGTCTGAACTTTCTGAACGTAAATCAATAACTTTATTTGTGACTTAATGCGTTAATTCATTAATTTCTAACTGCAAGTATTCTTCAACAGACGTGTTGCAGTCGTCTTATGTATACAGCGAAGAGATATACTTGACACCCGAATGAAATGTATACACACATTGTCGATGTCGCCAGGCATAATGGAAAGAGGCTCAAACTGGTGTGTGTTTATGTATCAAGACATTTTTAGCCAATCTTGTACTAGAAGATAGGTCTTACTTTTGGATAGTATTCTTAAATTTAACAAACATCTCATTTATTGCTTTCCTCTCCCAAGACCTGTGAATCGCTACGAAACTCATAGTAATGTATTTGAAATTGAGGTGTTATTTAATATTTTTTTCAAAAGGCAAAGATATAAGAATCGTTCGTTTTGCATTCAACAAGAAATGATTAAACGCATCGTTATGATTTGCCATTTTTTAATGAATAGATCAAGCAGTTTTGTCAAAAAGCGGAAACACAATAATATTTCGTAAAATAGTTTGTCTAAATTTGAAGATTCATTCAATAAATGCTGTATAATTGTTATCTGGCAAAAAAATATTCAAATGTTTGATTTTGTATTTTACTGAATAAGATATATTTGACACAATGTACATATTCAGACTAATTTAAATAATACTACTGTTTCAACAATTATAAGACTGTGTTTATGGAATAAATCAGAAATTTGTGACAGAAATTACATTCACTCTAGTAACATAAAAAGGAGCTGGTGCATTTTAATTTTCACTAGGATCGACAAATTGTCCAGAATAATATCTATTTCCTAAGCATTGTGTACATGATTCTTAGAATATAAATTGTTTGCTCTGAATTTAATTATTCAATCTAAAAGCTAGAAAATATGTTAACTCAAAGCTTGGCAGAATATCTGTTTTTTCAAGCTGGTTTAATTATTAGCAACAATAAATTTTAGTGCTTCCTTGTTATTGCAGTTTGAACTAAATGTGCTAATATAAGCTACAGTTAAACTGTCTGAGACAAAAAGATATCGATGTAAACCAGTATAAACAACGCTGTAACATCTTAAAATACTTATATTGGACGTTTTATAAACATTTTATTATTTTTGTTCTTTAGAAAGTCGGGTATGTTTGGTAATCACTTATTAATTTCATGTCAAATGTACAGACAATAATCATATATATGGTTCCATTTATTGATTTCTTTTATTCATTTTTAACAAATTACATGACATTCACATTACGAAGATTGATCAAAAAATACTTTTTTTTCTGTTTTAAATAGATTTCTATACGTAGATTACAATAAACACAATAAAAAGTATTTTAATATGTTTTTTTTTTCGTAACGCGATTGGTAATTTCCGCCGCCATTTTAACTGATGACGTACCTAATTTTGTTAACCCTTATGTCAGTTATACTAAGCGTAAATATTTCTCACTTATACATCAAAATATCTACCGTTTTGTGTCATTGAGTATCGTACATTTTTTTTTGTTTTTAAACGTTACATTTATCATGTTTGTACATACAATCAAAAACTGAAATAGTTATAGTTGTGGGCAATTAAAGATAGTTGTAGTTCTTGTATGTTGCATTTCCTTTTATTCCTTTCAATGTGTTTGACTATTGATGAAGTTTTATTGAATTACTCTGTAATAAGTCCAAAAAGAGTTACGTTTCTTAAGCACTGCACTTCCTCTCATTGCGCTTGACCATTGAATGCAGTTTCATTGAATTCTAAACATTAGTTTTTAAGGTATGCATCTGACAAGGAAAAGGAACAAAGGGCAATAACTCTACAAATACTGAAGATAGAATTATGGTTATTGTACACTGCACTTTCTCTCATTGCGCTTGACCATTGTATGAAGTTGTATCGAATTCCAACTTCTAGTTTTCAAGTTATGCACTGGACAAAAAAGTAACAACGGGCAATAACTGTAATTAGTCCAAATAGCCCTTGACCATTGTATGAAGTTTCTTTAAATTCCAACTTTTAATTTTCAAGTTGTGCAATGAACAATAAAAAGTAACAAAGGGCAAAAACTCTTAAATGAGTCAAGAAAGAGTTATTGTTTCTGTGCACTGCGCTTTCTCTCAATATACTTGACAATAGTATGAAATTGTATTGAATTCCAGCTAGTAGTTTTCAAGTTATGCTCTGGACAAGAAAAAAGCAATGTAAAAGTAACAAAGGGCAATAACTCTATAATTACATAGGAAAGAGTTATGGTTCTTGTGTACTGCACTTCCTCTTGTGCTTGACCATTGTATGAAGTTGTTAAGAATTCCAACCACTACTTTAGAAGTTATGCTCTGGACAAGGAATAGTATCAAAGGGCAATAACTCTGTCAAAATGGTGTTATTGTTCTTGTGCACTGCAAGAGATGGTGGCATTTAATGAAAGCATCCTCTAACACAGAACCATCAATGCCACCACTTAGGACAGGACACACGGGCAAAAAAAACGGAGAAAGTTCTGCAAGAGTAACCGGTGGACATGGAGACATGAATATCTGAAGGATGTCCTGAACATGTACAATCAGAATGAAGACCGGAAATCTGGCAAGAGCTCGATTGTTTCACGTGCAAAGTATTTTGTATTTTGTAACGAGGCGGGGGTATGTGTTTGCCATTGACATTATCCACAAACCATGGCAGATTGCTTGTTTTTCGAGATGCAAGCAGGTGCAAACTTCATTTGGTCTTCTCCAAATCCGGCGCATCTATCTGTGAGGTCCAGGCAATGTCTAGGCAAGGTCTAAATCAATCAGTAAACAAAACAGGGTCCTATTGCGAGGTCTCCATTGCATATGGTCTCTGATACTGCCTATCTGCAACATACCAACCCTCTAATCTTCTCACAAGGCGTTATCTGCCTCCTTAGATTTTCATTCATTATATTCAATGCATACGTAAGATTGCAAATTATAAACAAGAGCATAGAAATCCAGACATTTACACTTAGTATATATGCAGCCAAATGTTGATTTTCGAGGTTCACAAAATCCTCGTGCTTCATCTGTCGCCATATGTGTTCAGATCAATAATCTCTTTACATTGCTAAAACACAAACGCTATAACATTTATTGGGGTTGAAATTTTTGTTCCTGCTCATCTCATTAGCGAGGCTGTCATGTGAGGAAACAGTGGCGCTCTTTTTCGAAATTGTTTGTTCAAGCATATCTTAAAAATATCACATTATTGCGCGGTACGAGTCAATTTCTTTTCATGTTTGTATTTTCATAAATAATCTGAAGCAATTCCTGTGTAAAAATATAGTACGTAATTCTTGAGATTTTCTTAATGAGGAATACGGCCTGTTTTGGACATGTATATATAATGAGCAACAGACATTCTTTAAAGTTAAATGTTTTTGGCTTTTTATTAAGATGTGCAGTTGCACTATCCTGATTTATAGTAATTGTATAAAGATATACTTATAATTTCCTTTGTGAGTGCATAATGTATAAAAAAAGAGACAGATTCTGAATAAGTGTCCAAAACACCATTTTGAAATATGCCATATCAGATTGAAATAATGTATGTTAGGTAATGATTTTATTCTATTTTAAGATAATATAAATTATTTGTTTCCCCGTGTAACAGTACTTGTATTTGCCTCTCAATGACGCTCAAAAATTAAACAAACAGTTGTCGTTTTTCAGATTTTTTTTTTAATCAAATGGTCTTTTTTATGAATACAACTAATAAAACGGATGTAAACATCATTATACAACATTTTCATTATGCTGTATTTTGATTTGAAAAACTAAGTTGTAACTGTTTTAGCATATACACTTGCAACAGGTATTTCTGCTTTTAGTCCAATGCTCACTGTTTTATTTCTGTCAAGAAATTGAGTCGTTATGAACTTACATCAATTACCTTTTTACTTTGAAGATTGTTGATTCGATAGTGAACTTGTAACCATTTGATTGTGTGGTGTTCTTATAACATTTACCATTAGTGTTAACATTTAATTCTTTGAATGAAATATCAATCCGATTTGTTTTTGTTAAAGATAAAAAAGCAGACAAATATAAATGGTAAGAATAATGACAACTAACGAATTATGTTTTCAAAACTATATCTGCTTGTTTTTTAAAGTTAACTTTGTCGAAAATATAATGTAAGAAGGCAATGTAACATACTTTAAATTAATATCATAAAACAAGATCTAATGTCACATATTCAAAACATCAAAAGATATTTTTCTTAACAAAATCATAGCCATACATAACCCTCAAAAGGCACGACTTTAAAATGAAAAGAACGAGTAAAAGTTATAATATTAGATTGATGAACATTTGTTTTTAAAAAGAAGGAAACTCACTATTCTTGTAACGAAGTACAAAAACATATTTCTTAACTTCGAAAAATCTAAACCATGACTTCCGTTTCATCATTAATGTTTGTAATGTGCATTGAACAATGAGTTATAATATCTTCATTTAACAGGATATGATATAAGAAACGTCGGTATGTTTTTCGAAGAATGTAATATCATCATGGTTGTAATCTTATCAGCTGCCTTCAATAGGCCTTAACGAAATATAAATCCCATACATATGGATCACATTCTCTTCAGGTATACATCTTATCTAAATTCATTTCAGGGAAAATTGAATTTTATTTTCACCTGTTTGATATCTAAATATTCTCGACTTACATTTAATTTCTTACTTTTGCAATTTAAATTGCAAATTTTATTTTCTTCGTTATTTATATAATCGGTTTAAAATAAAACAGATATCTCCTAAAAAAAAGTAACTTGGATTATACCACGACTGGGAGAAATTAAACGTCAGTTGTATTATGTATTTTATTGGATTATGTTCTAGTTTTGTGTTCTAAAGTGGTACTTACATACCTTTTCATTGACGTTCGGTTATGTTTTATATTTATTGTACTGCAATTTTTCTATAAGTTAGTGCAAATTTCAAAAACAAAACTTAAATTAATTCAATTTTTTGAATTTATATGCAAAGAATGCATATGCAGTGCATTGCTTAAACCGTTATTCTAAATCTAAACGAAATCAAACAAACATTGTTCTTTCGTTCAAATAATCTTTTCGACGTTTCTTGAGAAATGAACAAACATTTCTGCTGATGTTTTTATATAAATTGTTTACGATAGGATATGACAAAAATATCGTCTGGAAAACATCCTGATGCTTATGCTAGTTAACTAGCTACATTAAGTGGATTAACAACCACAAAACACTTCGCAATGTCTGCATATATTAAACTAATCTAAACCGATTAAGTGAGAATTCAATTGCAATGCCAGCTGTTTGATAACACAACATTCTTGATTGTTGCTTATTTGGCCAATTAAACTTGGGGTTATTTATATACTAGGCTTTGCATGAAACAGACAGTTCCAATATAACTAGTTACACTAAAAGAATAAGTTGAATTGAAAGTGCCATGCAGTGTGATTTTACACTGGTACTATGTAAGTTGATTTTGTACAGGTGATGCAATCTGTAAACATCGATTTCCCTTGGACTCTATACGAGTTCCATTTAAATGATTCTTGTCTTATTAATATTTGGTTACACAAATTACACAAAAATAATCATATTATTTGTTTTAACACAAATATCTTAGATATCTGTTGATCTGTTTTCAATTTCATTTGTCACTTTTTTAGATTTTATAAAAGGACACATTTAATAAGTGAAACCATCAGTAATTACATAATTTAGAAGTTTAAACAGATTTGGTTGACTTAAAACAGTATAAAACAACATACAAACACAAAGTTCATGTAGAGTATAACTACAGAAAACTATAAGAATAAACAAAAATCTAATAGTTTGAAACTTTGAAACTTTACCCTTTTTAAGGCCGAAAAATAATAATTACCAAATGCAGATTTAACATTAAATGTATACATTATATTATATATACATATATTTTTTCTGCCAACATTAACCGCGCATCTACAGTTATTTTAAACAAGAGCTGTCTTGTGAAATGAAGTGCTATTTATAGTAAACTTAACACCTTGGGACAAGGGTCTTGGATGCGACACATCATCTTAACATTTATGCCAAGTTATATGCATGACAATGTTACAGTTTGGAAACTTATGTGTACCTTCAAACTCTTCTTATGAGCATAAGTACCTTCAAACTATTAGAGTGATCTTGACATTGGAGATATCTAATCTGCGCTTGGCTAGATATTATAGAAGTAATAAATGTGTATCAATGTAAGCAATAGTATCATGTATAAAGAAGTTTGCAAAAACATCGGATTGCACACTATTTGTATTTATTTCATTTCTTTATTCGTTTAAGTTATACTTGTCACCTAATTACTTTGCTAAACACGTTATTACCGCATGGAGAGAGTAAAAGAATATTTCATTTGCAGCGCAACGTCGTATTTTTTACGTTTCCCGCACTTTTATAACGTTACGTCATTGTTATATTTGTTATGATTATTTATACATGATACTATTGCTTGCATTGATATTTATTTATTTCTTCTATAATATCTAGCCAAGCGCAAATTATGAAGTCATGGTTTAGATTTTCGAATTTAGGAAATATGTTTTAACTTCGTTACAAGAATAGTGAGTTTTCTTCTTTTTAAAGACAAATGTTCATCAATCTAATATGAGCCGCGTCACGACAAAACCAACATAATGGGTTTGCGACCAGCATGGATCCAGACCAGCCTGCGCATCCGCGCAGTCTGATCAGGATCCATGCTGTTCACTTACAACACTATAACAAGTAGAGAAACTGATAGCGAACAGCATGGATCCTGATCAATCCCCGCAGTCTGGTCTGGATCCATGCTGGTCGCAAACCCATTATGTTGGTTTTGTCGTGACACGGCTCATATTATAACTTTTACTCGTTCTTTTCATCTTTTGAGGGTTATGTATAATCGTTATTTATGGCTATGAATTTTTTTAAGAAAAATATCTTTTGATGTTTTGAATATGTGACATTAGATCTTGTTTTATGATATTAATTTAAAGTATGTTACATTGCCTTCTTACATTATATTTTCGACAATAAAGTTAACTTTGAAAGACAGGCAGATTTAGTTTTGAAAACAAAATTCGTTAGTAGACATTATTCTTACCATTTATATTTGTCTGCATTTTATCTTTAACACAAACAAATCTGATTGATATTTCATTCAAAGAATTAAATGTTAACACTAACGGTAAATGTTATAAGAACACCACACAATCAAATAGAATACCATGGTTACAAGTTCACAATCAAATCAACAATCTTCAATGTGAAAAGTTAATTGATGGAAGTTCATAACGACTCAATTTCTTGACAGAAATAAAACAGTGAGCATTGGACTAAAAGCAGAAATGACTGTTGCAAGTATATATGTTAAACCGGTAAAACTTAGATTTTTCAAATTAAAATACAGCATAATGAAAGTTTTGTAAAATGATGTTTATATTTGTTTTGTTAGTTGTATTCATAAAAAGACCCTTTGATTAAAATTAATCTGAATGTTTAATTTTTGAGCGTCATTGAGAGGCAAATACAAGTACTGTTACACAGGGAAACAAATAATTTATATTATCTTAAAATAGATAAAAATCTTTAACTAACATACTAGTACATTATTTCAGTCTGATATGGCATATTTCAAAATGATGTTTTGGACAATTATTTGGAATCTGTCTTTTTTATACATTATGCACTCACAAAGGAAATTATAAGTATATCTTCATACAATTACTCTAAATCAGGATACTGCAACTGCACATCTTAATAAAATATGATAAATGACAAAACATTTAAATTTTAAAAATGTTTGTTGCTCATAACACATACATGTCCAAAACAGGCCGTATTCCTCATTACATGCATTAAGAATATCTCAAAAATAACGTACAATATTTTTACACATGAATTGCTTCAGATTATTTATGAAAATACAAACATGAAAAGAAATTCACTCGTACCGCGCTATAATGTGATCTTTTTAAGATATGTTTGAACAAACAATTTTGAAAAAGAGCGCCACTGATTTCTCAAATGACAGCCTCGCTAATGAGATGAGCAGAGACAAACATTTGAACTCAAAATAAAGGTTATAGCGTTTGTTTTATAGCAATGTAAAGGAATTATTGATCTGTACACGTATGGCGACAGATGAATCAACATTTGACTGCATATATACTGAGTCTTCATGTCTGGATTTCTATGCTCTTGTTTAAAATTTGCAATACAACGTATGCATTGAATATAATGAATCAAAATCTAAGGAGGCAGATAACGCCTGGCGAGAAGATTAAAGAGTTGGTATGTTGCAGATAGGCAGTTTAAGAGACCATGTGCAATGGAGACCTCGCAATGGGACCCTGTTTTGTTTACTGATTGATTTAGACCTTGCCTAGCCCTTGCCTAAACCTCACAGATAGACGCGGGAGTGTGGAGAAGACCAAATGAACGTTTTGCACCTTCTTGCATCTCGAAAGACAAGCGATTTAGTTGTAGGTCTGCCATGGTATGTGGAGGAATAAATGTCAATGGCAAACCGGGTCTCTATATATTTATATCGGCATCTTGACAACCAAACGATGCAGTTGGTACTACACATACCCCCGCCTCGTTACAAAATACGAAATACTTTGCATGTGAAACAATCGAGCTCAAATTTCCGGACTTCATTCTGATTGTACATGTTCAGGACATCCTTCAGATGGTTATTTCATGTCTCCATGTCCACCGGTTACTCTTGCAGAACTTTTCTCCGTTTTTTGCCCGTGTGCCCTGTCATGAGTGGTGGCCTTGATGGTTCCTTGCCGGTGGTTCTGTGTAAGAGGATGCGTTCATTAAATGCCACCATCTCTTGTTGGCCGTAGTTTTTAATATATCATGCTGCCGTAAAAGATTAGTAGAACAGAATTTCACAATCAAAGCCAATCGGCATATTTACATCATGAACAGGCGCTGTTAGGCTATCATTTATGTTCCTGGACACCATATAAGATATTGAAACTTATTCCATGCTTAACAAGAATAAACTGAACAAGTGACGAAACTTTTGAAAAATATACAACCTGGTTGAAAAAAAATAAATAAATACAAATCTTAATCTTACGCTGTGCTTATTAGCTTAATGCATGCACAAAGAAACCACAGTTATAAACGCACTTCGCTATACGAACTTGTTCTAATAATAGATGCATTTTGGCCATTAAAATATGGATATATAATGTAAACTATAATAGTTATTCAAGTGCCGTTGATGTAATATCACCGTCATCTGTTTATAGCTCATGTTCATAACTAAAATTTCATATAAATGTTATAACCATATATATAGATAAACAACATCTTAAATAAATTACATTCTTATATTAACGATATGTAACAGAGGTTTCAGAACAGGTTGCACCCGGTTCTGTAAATACTTAAATTACCATGCATTTAATATGAATAGTTTTCGATTATTGTTTCAAAGCACATAATTATAAAAACAAAACTTCAAATATATTTTAAAACAAATGCTACTTGGCATACATGACATTGAAAATTTGAAGAAAAATAGTTTTATATTTACGTTTACAATATATTTGTAAAAATAACAATCAATATAAAAATCTGGAAACAAAGTGATCCATCGGAAGCATTAATCACAACAAAATTACATAAGAATTGCAGACTCGGTTTGATTGAGTCTGTACAAGAGGGATAATGAATAAGTGCAACATCCCTCACCCCCCTAGCATCGGCTTGAGCGGTACTCAATTCTCAACACTTTATAGTGCTGGCATCAATGGAAATGCGATCAGTGAAGGAGTAAATAGTACAAATGCAGCTCGACTCTTGACAATTAGGGATAGGTTCAATGTTCATTTTTGTTTAAAAAATTTGAAAATATTCGTAGATTATTCGAAAAAAAAGCTATCAACTATATACTAAAGATTTAAATTAAATTTCATTTGACATTGAAATTAACATTATATTTAATATTATACATATTTTCTTAGTATTATTATGAATATATGAATATTCCTTATCATTATGACAATCTACAATGTTATTAAATGTATAATAAATCAATACTTTATCACTAAAAGTTATTCAGAAAATGTGGCATTAATATTTATAAACAATTTTAAGTGGTTTTAAAGTTTTAACGTTTTTCCAGTGTTAATAATCAACCAGTTATCATATTTAGAACTGATTTCGATAGAGTCGTTAATCTGGAAGCTTACCAATAATTGCCGTTGTTTATTTTCGTCTTCCTCAATTATTTGTATGTTTCTAGCATATTCCTTCGGGAAAATGGTATATAGCATATTGAATTATACAGACTGTGGATTTTTCACTTATTCTCGTTGGAACAAAACTGACAAGTTAGTGCAAACTATAGAATATTAATTTTGATTAATGATGTAATTGTATAATATTATATTATCATGAATTTTGATTTTTATATTACTATGAATTTTGAGAAAAAAAATCATTTCAAGTGAATAAAATACTTGTGCAACAGTGATAATAAAAAGATGATGTAAAAGATTGCACTGGCAACCCAACTAAACGACACAGCATAATTATTATATTTCTTATTTTTTCAAAGCTTGAAAAAATCTAAAAAGAAATAAATTATTTCACAAGATGGAACTTAATGAATACGAGTATCAATATCTTATATTGCATAATAATAAACTCTTCAAATTGAAAAGCATTATGAAATGATGTGCTGTCATTTTCGTTATTTCAATACCGTTACATCATGTGTTACAATTACTTATACTTGTAAAGCTTTGTTATCAAAATAAATAATTGGTTCTTTCAATTATCACAGTTAAGGAAACGTTAATTGAAATGAAAAGAAGACAAGGACTGAGTGCTAGGTTCCTTAATTACATGTTCTGAAGCAATGCGATGGTTTGAAATTATTCACAAACGATTAAATGCATTATTTTTGTAACTATTTCAACCACAAACTGTCTGAACTTTCTGAACGTAAATCAATAACTTTATTTGTGACTTAATGCGTTAATTCATTAATTTCTAAACTGCAAGTATTCTTCAACAGACGTGTTGCAGTCGTCTTATGTATACAGCGAAGAGATATACTTGACACCCGAATGAAATGTATACACACATTGTCGATGTCGCCAGGCATAATGGAAAGAGGCTCAAACTGGTGTGTGTTTATGTATCAAGACATTTTTAGCCAATCTTGTACTAGAAGATAGGTCTTACTTTTGGATAGTATTCTTAAATTTAACAAACATCTCATTTATTGCTTTCCTCTCCCAAGACCTGTGAATCGCTACGAAACTCATAGTAATGTATTTGAAATTGAGGTGTTATTTAATATTATTTTCAAAAGGCAAAGATATAAGAATCGTTTTGCATTCAACAAGAAATGATTAAACGCATCGTTATGATTTGCCATTTTTTAATGAATAGATCAAGCATTTTTGTCAAAAAGCGGAAACACAATAATATTTCGTAAAAAAGTTTGTCTAAATTTGAAGATTCATTCAATAAATGCTGTATAATTGTTATCTGGCAAAAAAATATTCAAATGTTTGATTTTGTATTTTACTGAATAAGATATATTTGACACAATGTACATATTCAGACTAATTGAAATAATACTACTGTTTCAACAATTATAAGATTGTGTTTATGGAATAAATCAGAAATTTGTGACAGAAATTACATTCACTCTAGTAACATAAAAAGGAGCTGGTGCATTTTAATTTTCACTAGGATCGACAAATTGTCCAGAATAATATCTATTTCCTAAGCATTGTGTACATGATTCTTAGAATATAAATTGTTTGCTTTGAATTTAATTATTCAATCTAAAAGCTAGAAAATAAGTTAACTCAAAGCTTGGCAGAATATCTGTTTTTTCAAGCTGGTTTAATTATTAGCAACAATAAATTTTAGTGCTTCCTTGTTATTGCAGTTTGAACTAAATGTGCTAATATAAGCTACAGTTAAACTGTCTGAGACAAAAAGATATCGATGTAAACCAGTATAAACAACGCTGTAACATCTTAAAATACTTATATTGGACGTTTTATAAACATTTTATTATTTTTGTTCTTTAGAAAGTCGGGTATGTTTGGTAATCACTTATTAATTTCATGTCAAATGTACAGACATTTAACAAATTTTTTAACAAATTACATGACATTCACATTACGAAGATTGATCAAAAAATACTTTTTTTCTGTTTTAAATAGATTTCTATACGTAGATTACAATAAACACAATAAAAAGTATTTTAATATGTTTTTTTTTCGTAACGCAATTGGTAATTTCCGCCGCCATTTTAACTGATGACGTACCTAATTTTGTTAACCCTTATGTCAGTTATACTAAGCGTAAATATTTCTCACTTATACATCAAAATATCTACCGTTTTGTGTCATTGAGTATCGTACATTTTTTTTGTTTTTAAACGTTACATTTATCATGTTTGTACATATAATCAAAAACTGAAATAGTTATAGTTGTGGGCAATTAAAGATAGTTGTAGTTCTTGTATGTTGCATTTCCTTTTATTCCTTTCAATGTGTTTGACTATTGATGAAGTTTTATTGAATTACTCTGTAATAAGTCCAAAAAGAGTTACGTTTCTTAAGCACTGCACTTCCTCTCATTGCGCTTGACCATTGAATACAGTTTCATAGAATTCTTAACATTAGTTTTTAAGGTATGCATCTGACAAGGAAAAGGAACAAAGGGCAATAACTGTACAAATACTGAAGATGGAATTATGGTTATTGTACACTGCACTTTCTCTCATTGCGCTTGACCATTGTATGAAGTTGTATTGAATTCCAACTACTAGTTTTCAAGTTATGCACTGGACAAAAAAGTAACAAAGGGCAATAATTGTAATTATTCCAAATAGAGTTATGATTCTTGTGCACTGCACTTCATCTCACTGTCCTTGACCATTGTATGAAGTTTCTTTGAATTCCAACCATTAATTTTCAAGTTATGCACTAGACAATAAAAAGTAACAAAGGGCAAAAACTCTTTAATTAGTCAAGAAAGAGTTATTGTTTCTGTGCACTGCGCTTTCTCTCAATATACTTGACAATAGTATGAAATTGTATTGAATTCCAGCTAGTAGTTTTCAAGTTATGCTCTGGACAAGAAAAAAGCAATGTAAAAGTAACAAAGGGCAATAACTCTATAATTACATAGGAAAGAGTTATGGTTCTTGTGTACTGCACTTCCTCTTGTGCTTGACCATTGTATGAAGTTGTTAAGAATTCCAACCACTACTTTAGAAGTTATGCTCTGGACAAGGAATAGTATCAAAGGGCAATAACTCTGTCAAAATGGTGTTATTGTTCTTGTGCACTGCAAGAGATGGTGGCATTTAATGAAAGCATCCTCTAACACAGAACCATCAAGGCCACAACTTAGGACAGGACACACGGGCAAAAAAAACGGAGAAAGTTCTGCAAGAGTAACCGGTGGACATGGAGACATGAAATAACCATCTGAAGGATGTCCTGAACATGTACAATCAGAATGAAGACCGGAAATCTGGCAGCCAAAGCAAGAGCTCGATTGTTTCACGTGCAAAGTATTTTGTATTTTGTAACGAGGCGGGGGTATGTGTTTGCCATTGACATTCATCCACAAACCATGGCAGATTGTTTGTTTTTCGAGATGCAAGCAGGTGCAAACTTCATTTGGTCTTCTCCAAATCCGGCGCATCTATCTGTGAGGTCCAGGCAATGTCTAGGCAAGGTCTAAATCAATCAGTAAACAAAACAGGGTCCTATTGCGAGGTCTCCATTGCATATGGTCTCTGATACTGCCTATCTGCAACATACCAACCCTCTAATCTTCTCACAAGGCGTTATCTGCCTCCTTAGATTTTCATTCATTATATTCAATGCATACGTAAGATTGCAAATTTTAAACAAGAGCATAGAAATCCAGACATTTACACTTAGTATATATGCAGCCAAATGTTGATTTTCGAGGTTCACAAAATCCTCGTGCTTCATCTGTCGCCATATGTGTTCAGATCAATAATCTCTTTACATTGCTAAAACACAAACGCTATAACATTTATTGGGGTTGAAATTTTTGTTCCTGCTCATCTCATTAGCGAGGCTGTCATGTGAGAAAACAGTGGCGCTCTTTTTCGAAATTGTTTGTTCAAGCATATCTTAAAAAGATCACATTATTGCGCGGTACGAGTCAATTTCTTTTCATGTTTGTATTTTCATGAATAATCTGAAGCAATTCCTGTGTAAAAATATAGTACGTAATTCTTGAGATTTTCTTAATGAGGAATACGGCCTGTTTTGGACATGTATATATAATGAGCATGGCTTTTTATTAAGATGTGCAGTTGCACTATCCTGATTTATAGTAATTGTATAAAGATATACTTATAATTTCCTTTGTGAGTGCATAATGTATAAAAAAAGAGACAGATTCTGAATAAGTGTCCAAAACACCATTTTGAAATATGCCATATCAGATTGAAATAATGTATGTTAGGTAATGATTTTATTCTATTTTAAGATAATATAAATTATTTGTTTCCCCGTGTAACAGTACTTGTATTTGCCTCTCAATGACGCTCAAAAATTAAACAAACAGTTGTCGTTTTTCAGATTTTTTTTTTAATCAAATGGTCTTTTTTATGAATACAACTAATAAAACGGATGTAAACATCATTTTACAACATTTTCATTATGCTGTATTTTGATTTGAAAAACTAAGTTGTAACTGTTTTAACATATACACTTGCAACAGGCATTTCTGCTTTTAGTCCAATGCTCACTGTTTTATTTCTGTCAAGAAATTGAGTCGTTATGAACTTACATCAATTACCTTTTTACTTTGAAGATTGTTGATTCGATAGTGAACTTGTAACCATTTGATTGCGTGGTGTTCTTATAACATTTACCATTAGTGTTAACATTTAATTCTTTGAATGAAATATCAATCCGATTTGTTTTTGTTAAAGATAAAAAGCAGACAAATATAAATGGTAAGAATAATGACAACTAACGAATTATGTTTTCAAAACTATATCTGCTTGTTTTTTAAAGTTTTAAAGTTAAATAGATCTTTACTTACCTAGGTTAATGATTTTTAAGTGGGAATGTATTTGTATTTAATTTTAATTATGAAGTTAGGTTATACACCGAGTACAATTATGTTCAAATTAAGACGTTTGTTCATGGAAATATGTTATTAAAATTCCATAAATACCTTACATTTCATATAGTTTGTATTTGTGCCTCCCTTCTATCAATCAAGTACAAGATAAGCAAACTGGTTACGTTTTGTTTACGTTAAAAAGAATTACACTTAAATTAAAGCTGATAAAAGTTAAGCTGCATAGATAGATTTCCCAGAATCATAACGTTAAAGATACATTTAATAAATTTCATAAAAACAGAAATAACGACATTTCATTAATAAATTGGGTTTTATATCGACTTCAGATCTAATTTTGGTGTCCAGACAACCAAATGAGTTTTATAAGCATAAAAAATGGACAACCTCATTGTGGCGAAATCGGAAGTACAATATCTCTTTGCATGAGAAACTCCGCCATCAGATCATCCGTACATCAATATTAAATCAACAAACATAACTATAAGTAGCAGTCCTTATTTAACGGTATATTTCCGCATTGTAACGGATGTTTTCATACAAATTTAATCTTTTTTTATGAGATGATAACTTTTACTGAACCTTAGGCCTAGTGCACCGTGAAGGTAAACGGTTAATAGGTGTTTGCACAAGAAAATCTCATATTTGTTGTGTTCCGGATAGCAGCTATAACACTGTGACGTAGCGCATACACAAGCTGATTATAATCTTCATTTGCATGTTAAAATTCGTATACGAACTTTAGTGTTACCGTGGGGTTTTCCGTTTAAAATCCTAATTTATGAACACTATTTGTTGAGATTTACAACAAGACTGTTAAAAAGGTTAATGAATCTGTAGAATGCTTGGTTTTAGGCCGACAGCAAAAATATTTTTACATATTTATTTAATGTAGCTATGCTCTGACAACATAGGCAATTTCAATCTATTGACTTAGTTTCTTATCGTGAAATAACATGCTATTTCGTTAGTATTAACAAATAATTATGAAAGATTCTTTAAATCGTAAAAGACAATTCTTTATTGTTGCAGACAGTTGGGGATTATATTTATTTTTGAAACTGAAAAAAAGCATTTTGTTGGCATAAATGGTACTTATCTATGACTGGAAATATCTTAGCATAGCACCATAAACCGTTTATTTTTATATGATATAAAAAGCGAAAATATATTACACGAATTTATTTAATTATTGCAAAAACTCAAACTATGATTTTTTTCAAAGAAAGTAGCAATCTATTTTGGTAGGAGCAGTTAAAACAATATAATTTAAAATCTAAGAAATCTAGAAAATTATTTAAAAGTATACACTGTACTTTATAATATCAAATTCTGAAATATAATTTGCTTGACTTATGAAATTCTGTCTTAGGGTGGCATTATCCCCATTCAAGTATAAATGGTAGGTGTACAGGTAAAAGTCAAAATAACTTTAAATTTTGCCATCCATGTGTTCAATTCTTTTTATCTTGGCAAAAATAATAAATAATTCACGAGAACCCATGGAAATTTCTATAAATGTAGTACGTAATTCTTGAGATTTTCTTAATGAGGAATACGGCCTGTTTTGGACATGTATATATAATGAGCATGGCTTTTTATTAAGATGTGCAGTTGCACTATCCTGATTTATAGTAATTGTATAAAGATATACTTATAATTTCCTTTGTGAGTGCATAATGTATAAAAAAAGAGACAGATTCTGAATAAGTGTCCAAAACACCATTTTGAAATATGCCATATCAGATTGAAATAATGTATGTTAGGTAATGATTTTATTCTATTTTAAGATAATATAAATTATTTGTTTCCCGTGTAACAGTACTTGTATTTGCCTCTCAATGACGCTCAAAAATTAAACAAACAGTTGTCGTTTTTCAGATTTTTTTTTAATCAAATGGTCTTTTTTATGAATACAACTAATAAAACGGATGTAAACATCATTTTACAACATTTTCATTATGCTGTATTTTGATTTGAAAAACTAAGTTGTAACTGTTTTAACATATACACTTGCAACAGGCATTTCTGCTTTTAGTCCAATGCTCACTGTTTTATTTCTGTCAAGAAATTGAGTCGTTATGAACTTACATCAATTACCTTTTACTTTGAAGATTGTTGATTCGATAGTGAACTTGTAACCATTTGATTGCGTGGTGTTCTTATAACATTTACCATTAGTGTTAACATTTAATTCTTTGAATGAAATATCAATCCGATTTGTTTTTGTTAAAGATAAAAAGCAGACAAATATAAATGGTAAGAATAATGACAACGAACGAATTTTGTTTTCAAAACTATAGCTGCCTGTCTTTCAAAGTAAACTTTATTGTCGAAGATATAATGTAAGAAGACAATGTAACATACTGTAAATTAATATCATAAAACAAGATCTAATGTCACATATTAAAAACATCAAAAGATATTTTTCTTAATTTAAAAAAAAATCATAGCCATAAATAACGATTTTACATAACCATCAAAAGGCACGACTTGAAAAATACAAAGAAAGAGTAAAAGTTATAAAAATAGATTTAGGAGCATTTGTCTTAAAAAAAGAGAAAATTCAATAATTCTTTAACAAAACATATTTCTTAAATTCAAAATATCTAAACCATGAACTTCCGTTTCACCATAAATGCTTTCAATGTGCATTGAACAGTGAGTTATAATATCTTCATTTAACAGGATATGATAAAAACGTCCATATCTTTTTTGAAGAAAGGAATATCATCTTGGTTGTAATCTTATCAGCTGCCTTCAATAGGCTTTAACGGTTAAAAAATCCCATACATATGGATCACATTCTCTTCAGGTATACATCTTATCTAAATTCATTTCAGGGAAAATTGAAATTTTATTTTCACCTGTTTGATATCTAAATATTCTCGACTTACATTTTATTTCTTACTTTTGCAATTTAAATTGCAAATTTTCTTCGTTATTTATATAATCGGTTTAAAATAAAACAGATATCTCCTAAAAAAAAGTAACTTGGATTATAACACGACTGGGAGAAATTAAACGTCAGTTGTATTATGTATTTTATTGGATTATGTTCTAGTTTGTGTTCTAAAGTGGTACTTACATACCTTTTCATTGACGTTCGGTTATGTTTTATATTTATTGTACTGCAATTTTTCTATAAGTTAGTGCAAATTTCAAAAAAAACAAACTTAAATTAATTCAATTTTTTGAATTTATATGCAAAGAATGCATATGCAGTGCATTGCTTAAACCGTTATTCTAAATCTAAACGAAATCAAACAAACATTGTTCTTTCGTTCAAATAATCTTTTCGACGTTTCTTGAGAAATGAACAAACATTTCTGCTGATGTTTTTATATAAATTGTGTTTACGATAGGATATGACAAAAATATCGTCTGGAAAACATCCTGATGCTTATGCTAGTTAACTAGCTACATTAAGTGGATTAACAACCACAAAACACTTCGCAATGTCTGCATATATTAAACTAATCTAAACCGATTAAGTGAGAATTCAATTGCAATGCCAGCTGTTTTGATAACACAACATTCTTGATTGTTGCTTATTTGGCCAATTAAACTTGGGTTATTTATATACTAGGCTTTGCATGTAACAGACATTTCCAATATAACTAGTTACACTAAAAGAATAAGTTTGAATTGAAAGTGCCATGCAGTGTGATTTTTACATTGGTACTATGTAAGTTGATTTTGTACAGGTGATGCAATCTGTAAACATCGATTTCCCTTGGACTCTATACGAGTTCCATTTAAATGATTCTTGTCTTATTAATATTTGGTTACACAAATTACACAAAATAATCATATTATTTGTTTTAACACAAATATCTTAGATATCTGTTGATCTGTTTTTCAATTTCATTTGTCACTTTTTTAGATTTTATAAAAGGACACATTTAATAAGTGAAACCATCAGTAATTACATAATTTAGAAGTTTAAACAGATTTGGTTGACTTAAAACAGTATAAAACAACATACAAACACAAAGTTCATGTAGAGTATAACTACAGAAAACTATAAGAATAAACAAAATCTAATAGTTTGAAACTTTGAAACTTTACCCTTTTTAAGGCCGAAAAATAATAATTACCAAATGCAGATTTAACATTAAATGTATACATTATATTATATATACATATATTTTTTCTGCCAACATTAACCGCGCATCTACAGTTATTTTAAACAAGAGCTGTCTTGTGAAATGAAGTGCTATTTATAGTAAACTAACACCTTGGGACAAGGGTCTTGGATGCGACACATCATCTTAACATTTATGCCAAGTTATATGCATGACAATGTTACAGTTTGGAAACTTATGTGTACCTTCAAACTCTTCTTATGAGCATAAGTACCTTCAAACTATTAGAGTGATCTTGACATTGGAGATATCTAATCTGCGCTTGGCTAGATATTATAGAAGTAATAAATGTGTATCAATGTAAGCAATAGTATCATGTATAAAGAAGTTTGCAAAAACATCGGATTGCACACTATTTGTATTTATTTCATTTCTTTATTCGTTTAAGTTATACTTGTCACCTAATTACTTTGCTAAACACGTTATTACCGCATGGAGAGAGTAAAAGAATATTTCATTTGCAGCGCAACGTCGTATTTTTTTACGTTTCCCGCACTTTTATAACGTTACGTCATTGTTATATTTGTTATGATTATTTATACATGATACTATTGCTTGCATTGATATTTATTTATTTCTTCTATAATATCTAGCCAAGCGCAAATTATGAAGTCATGGTTTAGATTTTCGAATTTAGGAAATATGTTTTAACTTCGTTACAAGAATAGTGAGTTTTCTTCTTTTAAAAGACAAATGTTCATCAATCTAATATGAGCCGCGTCACGACAAAACCAACATAATGGGTTTGCGACCAGCATGGATCCAGACCAGCCTGCGCATTCCGCGCAGTCTGATCAGGATCCATGCTGTTCACTTACAACACTATAACAAGTAGAGAAACTGATAGCGAACAGCATGGATCCTGATCAATCCCCGCAGTCTGGTCTGGATCCATGCTGGTCGCAAACCCATTATGTTGGTTTTGTCGTGACACGGCTCATATTATAACTTTTACTCGTTCTTTTCATCTTTTGAGGGTTATGTATAATCGTTATTTATGGCTATGAATTTTTTTAAGAAAAATATCTTTTGATGTTTTGAATATGTGACATTAGATCTTGTTTTATGATATTAATTTAAAGTATGTTACATTGTCTTCTTACATTATATCTTCGACAATAAAGTTTACTTTGAAAGACAGGCAGCTATAGTTTTGAAAACAAAATTCGTTCGTTGTCATTATTCTTACCATTTATATTTGTCTGCTTTTTATCTTTAACACAAACAAATCTGATTGATATTTCATTCAAAGAATTAAATGTTAACACTAAGAACACCACACAATCAAATAGAATACCATGGTTACAAGTTCACAATCAAATCAACAATCTTCAATGTGAAAAGTTAATTGATGGAAGTTCATAACGACTCAATTTCTTGACAGAAATAAAACAGTGAGCATTGGACTAAAAAGCAGAAATGACTGTTGCAAGTATATATGTTAAACCGGTAAAACTTAGATTTTTCAAAATTAAAATACAGCATAATGAAAGTTTTGTAAAATGATGTTTATATTTGTTTTGTTAGTTGTATTCATAAAAAGACCCTTTGATTAAAAATTAATCTGAATGTTTAATTTTTGAGCGTCATTGAGAGGCAAATACAAGTACTGTTACACAGGGAAACAAATAATTTATATTATCTTAAAATAGATAAAAATCTTTAACTAACATACTAGTACATTATTTCAGTCTGATATGGCATATTTCAAAATGATGTTTTGGACAATTATTTGGAATCTGTCTTTTTTATACATTATGCACTCACAAAGGAAATTATAAGTATATCTTTATACAATTACTCTAAATCAGGATACTGCAACTGCACATCTTAATAAAATATGATAAATGACAAAACATTTAAATTTTAAAAATGTATGTTGCTCATAACACATACATGTCCAAAACAGGCCGTATTCCTCATTAAGAATATCTCAAAAATAACGTACAATATTTTTACACATGAATTGCTTCAGATTATTTATGAAAATACAAACATGAAAAGAAATTCACTCGTACCGCGCAATAATGTGATCTTTTTAAGATATGTTTGAACAAACAATTTTGAAAAAGAGCGCCACTGATTTCTCAAATGACAGCCTCGCTAATGAGATGAGCAGAGACAAACATTTGAACTCAAAATAAAGGTTATAGCGTTTGTTTTATAGCAATGTAAAGGAATTATTGATCTGTACACGTATGGCGACAGATGAATCAACATTTGACTGCATATATACTGAGTCTTCATGTCTGGATTTCTATGCTCTTGTTTAAAATTTGCAATACAACGTATGCATTGAATATAATGAATCAAAATCTAAGGAGGCAGATAACGCCTGGCGAGAAGATTAAAGAGTTGGTATGTTGCAGATAGGCAGTCTAAGAGACCATGTGCAATGGAGACCTCGCAATGGGACCCTGTTTTGTTTACTGATTGATTTAGACCTTGCCTAGCCCTTGCCTAAACCTCACAGATAGACGCGGGAGTGTGGAGAAGACCAAATGAACGTTTTGCACCTTCTTGCATCTCGAAAGACAAGTGATTTAGTTGTAGGTCTGCCATGGTATGTGGAGGAATAAATGTCAATGGCAAACCGGATCTCTATATATTTATATCGGCATCTTGACAACCAAACGATGCAGTTGGTACTACACATATCCCCGCCTCGTTACAAAATACTTTGCCCGTGAAACAATCGAGCTCTTGCTTTGGCTGCCAATTTCCGGACTTCCATCCGATTGTACATGTTCGGGACATCCTTCAGAGGGATCTTTCTTGTCTCCATGTCCAGCGGTACTCTTGCAGAACTTTTCCCTGTTTTTCCCCGTTTACCCTGTCCTGACTGGTGGCCTTGATGTTTCCTTGCCGGTGGTTCTGTGTTAGAGGATTCGTTCATAAAATGCCACCATCACTTGTTGTCCGTGCTTTTAATATTTCATGCTGCCTTACAAGATGAGTGGAATAGAATTTCACAATCAAAGCCGATCGGCTCAATTGCATCATGAACAGGCTCTGTCGGGCTATCATTTATGTTCCTGGACACCATATAAGATATTGAAACTTATTCCATGCTTTTCATTTAATGAATAACTAGAATAAACTGAACAGGTGTCGAAACTTTTGAAAAATATAAAACCTGGTTGGAAAATTATCATTTAAAAACAAATCTTAATCTAACGCTGTGCTTATTAGTTTATTGCATACACAAAGAAACCACAGTGCTATACGAACTTGCTCTCATAAATAGAGGCATATTGGTTATTAAAATATAGATATATAATGTAAACTATAATATTTATTCAAGTGCTTCCGCTGATGTAGTACCCACGTCATCTGTTTATAGCACATGTTCATATCTAAAATTTCATATAAATGTTATAACCATATATATATAGATTAACAGCATCTTAAATTGATTACATTCGTATATTAACGATGTGTAAGAGAGGTTTAAGAACAGGTTGCACCCGGTTCTTTAAATGCTTAAATTAGCATGCATATACTGTGAATAGTTTTCGATTATTGTTTCCACGCACAGAATTATAAAACAAACAAACGAACGAACGACTTCAAATATATTTTAAAACAAATGCTACTTGGCATACATGACATTGAAAATTTGAAGAAAAATAGTTTTCCGTTTACGTTTACAATATATTTGTAAATATAATAATCAATATAGTCTTGCTTGGGTTTTTTAACCAAAAAGTTTGACCTTTTTATGTTTTCCTAGATTTAAATAAAAGTTTGAGATGAAACATACAACAAACATGAAAATAATGGATGCCCAAAGAATACAAAGAAATACACTCATTCGTCGGGTACAAAATGATGACGAACGCAGAATCAATATGGAAAACATACCATCTTTTTAGAACAAAAATGATTAAAGAACTCAATGTTTAATATAGATTTCATGCAAACCACATTATTCATAATAACACACATGTACTGTATATTTTTGTACATT
>NW_026867003.1:0-36512 GCF_026571515.1 Ruditapes philippinarum
GATAAGATTGTTCAAAGGCAGGTCTGAACTTATTCTTGTACTCTCCGTAGGTTTTTAATATTACAAATGATTTGTTGGTAATATTACAAATGGTTTGTTATGTGCACCGGAACGGTGAAAAACAATCAGATTAAATCAAGCGGTATTCTTATTAGAAAAAAAGGTTTGAAGTGGAATCAAATATCTAGGCCTTGTATATGAAAGCTCTAGACCTTGCATATCAAAGCTCTTAGGTCTTGTATAACAAAGCTCTAAGCTAAAAAAAATCAGGATTTGCTTTCAACTGTCATGACACCCACAATTCTACATGAATAATTTATTTATGACACCACTGAATTACATTCTTTACCAAACATACACTTTTTGCAAGTGATACAACTTCAATATGCATGTAATTTCAAAACACGTAGATTCAGAATAAAGTTGAAAATATTTCAGTGTTGAAGTGTGGTTTCTTATTTAGCCCTTTCTAATTTACATGTAGCTTGATAACAGGTTATTATAAACATATGAACACTGCTTGTAAACATACTCTGTTCAGCCTGACAACAGCTCCATTCCAAACAAATATCAATACAAGAGGGCCATGATGGCCCTGAGGTCGCTCACCTGTATATAGCCCCCCCCCCCCCCCGGGCCAATTTTTACCCAAGGGCTTTTATTTGTTTATTTGAACAGACTTGGTAGACACCCATAAGAAGATGTTTCATGCTAAACATCTAAGTTCTAGCTCATTGGGTTTTTTAAAAGAAGATTTTTAAAGTTTTTACTATACACATATAGTTAAAAACAATGACACCCCTGGGGCAGGGCCAGTTTTGACCCCCGGGCTTTTATTTGAACAAACTTTGTAGATATTTACTTAAAGATGTTTCATGCTTAATATCTAAACTCTAGCTCTTTGAGTTCTTTAAAAGAAGATTTTTTAAGTTTTTACTATATGCATATAAGGAAAATCAATGACCCCCCTGGGGCAGTGCCAATTTTGACCCCAGGTCTTTTATTTGAACAAACTTGGTAGACACTCATTAGAAGATGTTTCATGCTAAATATCTTAGCTCTAGCTCTTTAGGTTCTTTAAAAGAAGACTTTTTAAGTTTTTACTATATGCATATAGGGAAAATCAATGACCCCCTGGGGCGGGGCCAATTTTGACCCCAGGGCTTTTATTTGAACAAACTTGGTAGACATTCACTAGAAGATGTTTCATGCTTAATATCTAAGCTCTAGCTCTTACGGTTCTTTAAAAGAAGATTTTTTAAGTTTTTACTATATGCATATAGGGAAAATCAATGACCCCCGGGGCGGGGCCAATTTTGACCCCAGGGCTTTTATTTGAACAAACTTGGTAGACACTCACTAGAAGATGTTTCATGCCAAATATCTTAGCTCTAGCTCTTTGGGTTCTTTAAAAGAAGATTTTTCAAGTTTTTACTATATGCATATAGGGAAAATCAATGACCCCCCGGGGCGGGGCCAATTTTGACCCCAGGGCTTTTATTTGAACAAACTTGGTAGACACTCACTACAAGATGTTTCATGCCAAATATCTAAGCTCTAGCTCTTAGGGTTGTTTAAAAGAAGATATTTAAAGATTTTTCTTTCGGTTGCCATGGCAACCAGAGTTCTGCATGGAATTAAATTCTTTGAACAATTTTTAAAGGTGACCACCAAAGGAACATTCCTGTGAAGTTTGGATGAAATTGGCTCAGTGGTTTATGAGGAGATGTCATTTAAAGCAAAAGTTTACGGACGGACGACGGACGGACGGACGGACGACGGACGAAAAGCGATCACAAAAGCTCACCCTGTCACTTTGTGACAGGTGAGCTAATAAAAACACCAAGTGTGACACAATATCAAGCCACTGTATCAGAAACTGTCACTACCTGGCCCATGCATAGATCCCTGACCTGTCTTAATTCCAATTATCAGATTTGTGGATACAATAAGAATTTCACCACAACATATTTGTTAACAAACGAACAAATGTCAGTGTATATGGTTAAATCTATTGTTATTCAAATAAAAGGTCAGAGTTGACTATCGACACTTGGATCCTCACTTCACACTGTACAGATTATAATAAGCTTGATTTTTTTGTTAAACAATTTCTAACCACTAAACTTATACAGTCAGTTCTGACATGGTCCAAACTCACTGTACGAGTACATTAGTATGTCTGCAGCAGGTGGTAAGGTCCATCAACATCCAATAGAAGTCATGCCACTGTGACCAATGACCAATATATAGAGTGTTGTTTAATACTAAATTTATTGAACCAGTTGAATAAAATCATACTACAGAGCCTCTGGCGAGCATAATATTGTTTTATTCAACGAGTTCAATAAATTTAGTATTGAATCTACACAAATATAATATTCTTTTTATCACATATATAAAATAAGAACAGTAAACTGTTAAAATGAGTAATTTTTCAATGACACGTCTATAATGTTAAGCTAACATTAGCGCGCTTTAACGCTATGTTTATATATAGCGCAAATGACGTCACGTCAAAGTAGTGTAATATCGTTTTTATTAAATGGCTTTATTACACTCCTGCGCCGCGGTTTATGTGATAAGGTCAATTATCGATGAGGTCCATCAAAATAGAAGTTGAGTGAAACTAAAAAAAGGATTGGAGCACCATACTAAATATACCGGACAAGATGCTTGAATAATTAAATGCTAAAATTTCGCATTTTCATCCAACAGAATGAACTTTCAAATGTCTTATTCATCTCTTCACACTGATTTATATACGATAATGAATGAAAAATATAAGAATCGGCGAAAAAGAAAGATATTTGTCTATTTTGTGATCATGATTTCTGCAAGCATCTAGAGGTACTGTTCCAACACTGTAGTGAGTTAAATCCATAGTAGTCATGCCAATATGTACAGAAACAGTCTGCGTGGTCAAGATTGAAGTGGTCAATCCACATCCAACATAAAGTCATGCCACTATATACAGAATCAGTCAGTTTGGTCAATGACTGTATGTACACATATTGTAAGTATCAAGACACGTGCAGTAGTTCTATATAACTGTTGACAGCTGTGGGAATGGATTCTGTTTACTGACAACCAACTTCTGGTGCTGATAGGAAATGTATCCCTTTATTTTGTTCTGAAAATATATGAAGTATGTCTGATGTAAAGTATGGTATAATAACTGTATAGACAAACTTTTTATTAACAGAAAATCAGGGGCTCTCTGTAGAGTAGTAACCTGTATGAAGCAATAGCATCATTTTTGTATAATAAGAGTAAACAATATGTAACACGTTTCAGCAACAACCAAAATCTTTATCTACCAAAGAGTGTTGCTCTCTGTGGAGGTTGTAATGATATATATCTATAATATATTAATATCTCGTGACCCACAAGGGCTGTTCCCCAAATTCTGTGCCAGTCTGTTCAAAAGGGTAAATTTAATAGGAACAAATTATAGATTTTAGTATGTTACAAACATATACAATTGAAACATTTTTACAAAATTTCATAGAAAATCAAAAATATTTCAATGAATAACAAAATGTTGATGTAAAAATGATGATGACAAAGTATGTGAATTCTGCCACATGTCCAACATCAAAGACATTATACAAAAGAACTTTTTTATTTTTAATACATGTGTATATAGAAATTAAATGTGAATCTTTACGTACTAAAGTACTAAAAAGAAATCTACTAGTATACAATTTGTCAAGGAATTTTGAGACAGCCCTTTGTATAAGTGTCAATGAGCAGAAACAACTAACAATAAGGTTTTTAAAAACAAACATCTATAAAATTGTTCACATTATTTTGAGACTGCCCTTGTAGAAGGATTGAAGACCAATGACAACTTACATCACATATAAGATTAGCTACAATACATGCTGTTTCATCATTGTCTATTTCTTCTACCTCCATCCACTGTAAAGCTCGAGTAAATGACTGTATAGGCAACTGGTGAGTTTTCTTGATCAAATATCTGTCAAATAAATATGAATTCTCTAATCATAACATGATAACACTTAAAATAATTAGCCATTGACATCAGTATACAGCCAGGTCAGTTGGCACATCTATGCAGTCTGACCAGGCTCTATACTGTTGGCAGCTCAATTATTGTATTTTAATTTTGAAATCTCTTAAACTTTTAATAGTATGTTCCAGAATGAATGCTGGGCAAATCAATGTCACAAATTCAGCAGGTTAAATGTTAAAATCTATTTCTCTTCTTTATCTTTCAGTTGTGTTTAAAGTCATGTCAAATCAACACTGTGAAGATCTTTAAGCTGCATTCCAGCTGGAAGAAGACTTTTGATGCTCATAATAATCTCCACAAATGGCTGTAGCAGTTATCCTTGCGGAAGTCCACTCAACACAAACTGGTGTTAGTGTGTGTGAATTCTGTGACGTGGGACAGCAAGACAAAGATATATGTATAGAACAATATTAAAGATATTGTCCAACAAAAACAATGACATCATTTCTTGCCTCAACTGGTTCTTTAACATTACCGATACACAGGACCTTGGTTTTTCATGTCTCATCAGTAATTTTAGTTGTTGTAGCAGGGGGTCAAACTCACAACCCCTGTAATTGCAGTCAGACCTTGTTATCACTGGGCATCGTCTTACTTTGATATCTCAGCATATATGCATTAAATACATGTATAATGCTTCTATCCATTAGAAATTATGTTCTGAGAGCACCAAAAACATGTATATAACAAATGTAATGATGTTATTAAAGGGGAACGGTGGCCTAGTGATTAAGATGTTTGCCTCTCAATCCAGGGATCATGGGTTCGAGCCCTAATCGGGTCACAAGTACTGGTTGGTTACAGGAAGCGGACTCGAAAGTCATTAATATAAGTTGCATGAACTTCTTTCGCAATCAATCTTAAATAAATATACAAAATATGTTTAAACCAACAAATGTAATCAAGATTTTATACATACACTTTTTTGAACAAATTTCTGTAGGCAATAATCTTCAGTTTTTCAAGGATAAGGTAAATTCCACACTTGATGAAGTAGTGTTCGTGTTTCTCCATCACTGCATTCAGCTGACGAATATTACCTGAACTGTAAATATGAGCCGCGTCACGATAAAACCAACACAGTGCGTTTGCGGATGCGCAGGCTGGTCTGGATCCATGCTGGTCGCAAACCCATTATAATGGTTTTGTCATGACGCAGCTCATATATAATAAAGGGAGGTAATACGACATTTAGAAATTTACATTATAACATAAAATTAACTCCATGTATTTTATTATCATAATATTATAAACATTTATGAACATGTTCATTGTCCTGATTATATCCTTAAATAGGATTTTCATTATTATCAGATTGACGATCCATATCATCGGTTTAAATACTGTTTAAATTGGTTGTATTTTTCAGCCTGTAGATTAGAATATCTCATCACTCTACCCCCCTGCCGCCACCCCCCCCCCCCCTCAATTGGTTGTTTTAATTTGCACATCTGTTGCTTCATGATGATGAAAGTCACGTGATGTAACATCGAAAATACAAATGTAAATATCAATCGTTACATAGAAAATATAATGTCATTTTTCTCTTCTGTTTTATTTTTAATTTTCAATATCTACGTTTGTTATAGATTATCAAAAAATTATCAAAAGTACACCAAATAATGAAAAATAAATTCAAAAGCTAAAAAATATTTTTAACAAAACATTGTTAAAAATGTGTGTGGTGGTAGAGGTCACTTTAATGATAAGGGGAGATCAATGTGTAGGAGATTGCTTTCTATTTTGTAAAGGTCACAAAGAGGTTATTTTCAGTCTAAAAATCTAACTACGTACATAAGTCATGGACAGTGAAACCCGAATCTATAAGTTCTATCGAATATTTCAAGGAGCATATAAAGTTAAATTAACATGAATGATAAATAAGCCTTACCCGACTGCCTCTGACACTTCTAAAAAGGCTAAGAGATCATATTTCCTCAGTAACTCAGATTTTGGCATCTGTCCCTAAAATATGTCATGACACTTTTTATCATTTTCTTTTTAAGAATATCTCATAATTTAAAAGTATTCTAAAACAAAGGTTACAATAAAAAATTGCTTTTAACTTTGGAATGCATATAAAAACAATGATTTCATATAATTAAAGATCATTTTCTGTCATCACTATCAATCATTGACAACAAATGGTGCTATCCCAGTACAATTACATAACTGTAGTACAATAATGAATATATTCAACAAGAGCCCGGTTTGAGCCGGGTGATGCTCCCCGAATAGGTTTTGGACACAGGAAAGTACACCTCTTGTAGTTTCAGAGTTATGTCCGTGGAAAAAGTTCAAAGTGCAATAATTCCAAAATTAGGCAAGGCAGAGTTACAGTTCTTTGCACTGCACTTCTAATCAATGTGATCTATCAACCTACAAAGTTGCTTGATGATATCTCTTATGATTTCCGAGTTATGTCCTGGACAATTCAAAAAGTAAAAATAAACAAAGGGCAATAACTCCAGAATTAGGCAAGGTAGAGTTATGAATCTTGTGCACTGCACATCTACCCATTGAGATTTATCTACCTACAAAGTTTCATGTTGATATCTCTTATAGTTTTACAGCTATGTCCTGGACAAGATTTTTCTAAAAGGGGAGATTATTCAAAAATAAGGCTTAACAGAGTTATGGTTCTTTTGCACTGCACCTCTACTCAATGAGATCTATCTACCTACAATGTTTCATGTTGATATCTCTTATAGTTTTAGAGTTATGCCCCGGACAAGATTTTTCTATTAGGGGAGATAATTCAAAAACCAGGCAAAATAGAGTTATGGTTCTTTGACACTGCACTCCCCCTCGATGCCCTCTACCACTGTATGAAGTTTCAACAAATTATCTCCAAGGGTTTTCAAGTTATGTTCCGGACAAAGTTCAAGTTCAAAGTATTAAAATAAACAAAGGGCAATAACTCCAAAATTAGGACAAAAAGAGTTACTGTTCTTATGCACTGCACATCTACGCATTGAGATCTATTCACCTACAAAGTTTCATGTTGATATCTGTTATAGTTTTAGAGTTATGCTCCGGACAAGATTTTTCTATAAGGGGAGATAATTCAAAAACCGGGCAAAATAGAGTTATGGTTCTTTGACACTGCACTCCCCCTCGATGCCCTCTACAACTGTATGAAGTTTCAACAAATAATCTCCAAGGGTTTTCAAGTTATGTTCCGGACAAAGTTCAAAGTATTAAAATTAACAAAGGGCAATAACTCCAAAATTAAGACGAAAAGAGTTATTGTTCTTATGCACTGCACATCTACCCATTGAGATATATTCACCTACAAATTTTCATGTTGATATCTCTTATAGTTTTAGAGTTATGCCCCGGACAAGATTTTTCTATAAGGGGAGATAATTCAAAAACCAGGCAAAATAGAGTTATGGTTCTTTGACACTGCACTCCCCCTCGATGCCCTCTACCACTGTATGAAGTTTCAACAAATTATCTCCAAGGGTTTTCAAGTTATGTTCCGGACAAAGTTCAAGTTCAAAGTATTAAAATAAACAAAGGGCAATAACTCCAAAATTAGGACAAAAAGAGTTATTGTTCTTATGCACTGCACATCTACGCATTGAGATCTATTCACCTACAAAGTTTCATGTTGATATCTGTTATAGTTTTAGAGTTATGCTCCGGACAAGATTTTTCTATAAGGGGAGATAATTCAAAAACCGGGCAAAATAGAGTTATGGTTCTTTGATTCTGCACTCCCCCTCGATGCCCTCTACCACTGTATGAAGTTTCAACAAATTATCTCCAAGGGTTTTCAAGTTATGTTCCGGACAAAGTTCAAAGTATTAAAATTAACAAAGGGCAATAACTCCAAAATTAGGACGAAAAGAGTTATTGTTCTTATGCACTGCACATCTACCCATTGAGATATATTCACCTACAAATTTTCATGTTGATATCTCTTATAGTTTTAGAGTTATGCTCCGGACAAGATTTTTCTATAAGGGGAGATAATTCAAAAACCGGGCAAAATAGAGTTATGGTTCTTTGATTCTGCACTCCCCCTCGATGCCCTCTACCACTGTATGAAGTTTCAACAAATTATCTCCAAGGGTTTTCAAGTTATGTTCCGGACAAAGTTCAAAGTATTAAAATTAACAAAGGGCAATAACTCCAAAATTAGGACGAAAAGAGTTATTGTTCTTATGCACTGCACATCTACCCATTGAGATATATTCACCTACAAATTTTCATGTTGATATCTCTTATAGTTTTAGAGTTATGCTCCGGACAAGATTTTTCTATAAGGGGAGATAATTCAAAAACCGGGCAAAATAGAGTTATGGTTCTTTGACACTGCACTCCCCCTCAATGCCCTCTACCACTGTATGAAGTTTAAACAAATTATCTCCAAGGGTTTTCAAGTTATGCTCCGGACAAGAAAACGGACGGACAGACGGACGGACGGACGGAAGGACAAGGCGCCGACTAAATGCTCCCCCGAAATTTTTCGGGGAGCATAAAAAGGAACAGCAAAAGTTATCATGTACAACAGTATCATGGAGACCAGCGCGGGCTACACCTTATAATAAGATATGTAAACAAAGCCAAAGTAAAATAACTACCAGCAACATTTTAACTGGAACCAGGAACTGTAGAATCAATCTCTTATTTTTGGTACTTTCTCTATGGCAATGTTCAAACGCAAAACTCAGATACTCCTCAGCTGTAAATATATGAAAGTAAAATAAGTCTACATTCACATGAAAATTTCTTTTAAAATCATTATCATCACTATAATTATAACCCCCCAAAAAAACACTTGTGAGGTTTCTTTGTTAATATAGTTTTCTTACATGCATTTTAACATATTTTTATTTGGTCACATCTTGTAGATAACTAACCAGTCATTACCAATTCCTCTAAAAGTGACCTACATCTAATCCCACATGGGACAGGATTGCCTGGGGTGAGAGACAGATGACCATTAAACTAAATGTCTTGAGATCAATTGTCTCTCAACCACAGATGGAACTAGAGAAGCTTCTTGAGAATACCTTTTGTTAAACACAAATTTTCTGAAGTTTACAAAGGGCCATAATTCAGTCAAAAGTCAAGTTATGCATCATGGGAAGTGACCTTTAATTTAAGACCCTGAAGAGAAATGTGAAGTTTTAAATGAACATCTTTGATGGAGGATGAGAAATGAGGTTATATATGAAGTTGCATGCACACATTTACCAAACAAGTGTCAAGTAAATTTTACCAACGGCCTCAGACTAGTTTTAATCAATTTGCTCCTTCATTCTACAAAATTTAGCATTTCTTAATGTCCATAAAAATTATCATGAACCTGAGGGTGTGCTTCATTTAAAAGCAAACTGTCTAACACATTTAACAACAAATGCATACAAGCTCATTTGTAAAGATTATTTTTTTTTTTTTTGCTGGGTTTTACCTTGCAGCAATATTGTAATGGTCATATTGGGACTTCCCAGCATTACTTGAGGAGGAAGACCTCAATTGCCCTTTGCATTTTTTTTAGGTACAAACCTTAACCAACACCTGTGTAAAACCACCAACACTCCGTAAGCTAGCTGGATTTTTTTGATAAGATGCAGTTTAAAGTGACATTATGCTCATATTTTCATTGTCAAGTTGAGCTTAGTTAACTTTATATTTCAAAAGATTGACTGTCAAAATGGTGATTGACCAACAGTTGTTATTGGAAAATGTTTAAGGTAAAATTATTAATCCGTCTAAAATCTAAAAAGACTGCCCCACTCTTTTGATAAATTAAGCGTTATAGGTAAATTCTTATGGATATTTACAGAAATTTTGTTTGGATCTGTGCGTTATTCATTGTTTGTGCGAACTTAATTATTAAAGTAAAAGGAATTATGGCAAAATGAAAACATATTTTGACTTTCACCTGTTCACTTACTGTACACCATTGGATGGGCATAATGTCACTTTAATAAAATGTCAAATATTTACCTTTCTTAAAATCACCATCAAACATGGCTTTTTGTCCCACATAATATCTGCAAATATAAATGTAAATACTCAAATTATCCAAGCAATTTAAAACAAGAGCTGCCAGAAGGGACAGCTTCCTTAACTAAACATACACTGCATGTTAAAGAAAGACAAAATATCATTATAAAATCTAAAAACGTTTAAGTATGTTGTTTTTATAATGTTATGAACAGTAGTAATGTAGGGTGTTTCTGGTACTTAACACACATGAATATTCAAAATATTTTGCTGCTGTTTTAGTAGGAATTTAGCCATTAAACAATCATTTTGTGCATGCACCATTTGCTTTACAGGACATAAACTAACATATTTCTTTCATATTTCTTTCATACAGGCATTTTGGAATTATTATTTTTCAAAATTCAAACAAAACTTTTGCAAACCGCAGAAAGCAGGTAAATATCACTTAATAAAGTAATTCAAAGCATTTTTATTGTAAACAAGAGCACCATATAGGGTGTTAATGTTTGTCTGTTAAAATTTTGAGTCAAAAAGTAGCATATCTTTAAATATATAGCTTTCAGAAATATGCCCCTTGTCTAACAACTTCACCTTGTCATGATAACCAAGTATTCCAAGTTTCATGTTGATACCTTTTAAATGTTTTTAAAAAATAGGCTACATGAAAGTTTTTGCATGACAACAAGAACGACGACAATACAGTCATAATGATAATAGCTTGACTTTTACTTCTAAACAGACAAGCTAACAAATTGAAAGAAAGATTAAATACAGAGCTAGGATGCATATTAAAAATACTAAAACATGAACCAATATAATATATATTACATTAGAAGTGTCATGTTTATCTGTCTAAACGACATCAGTCGGTTTTTAGCTAAAAACAGGTTAAAAATTAAATAACCGTAAACCTAAGTTAGTATTTAAGACCATGGCCAATAGACAAAGAAATTTTAAATTTGGTTTTAGCGTTACTTTTGTTTATTTATGATATGACATTTTTTTTGTATTTTAAATGATTTTTTCCCCCAATTGCACATTATCTTATCTTGTACAATACAGTCCTTACCGACAATAGCACTCCATAACCAGATATGTTTAGTAATTGATGTCAAGTATAACAAAATACAAGCAAAAATGTGCTATCTTATCATAAAAACAAAGTTATAGTTTAAAAATCTTAAAATTCTTTTAATACCATCATTTAAACATTTTACATGGTTATTTAGTTGCCATTTAAACGGTTTGCATTTTTGCTAACCATGACACCCCTATATTAGATTATTAACAAACACAATTTTTACCTAAATGTTATAAGGTGAGACAGGCTAAATTTGTCTTTCATTGGTAAACTGTCTATTGCACGAATCAATGGCTTACACAGATGTAGTTTGTTTATCTGTAAATAAACAATAACAAGATTCCAGTATACTTCCATTTTAAATCAGTACATAGTGTAATTATAATGGTTAAAAGGTAAAAAAGCATGCTTATGTTTTTCAAAAGAAGCCACTTGTTTTCAATGTAACATAACAATTACATAAATCTCTATATTACAAATATTGAATTTGCATTTTCTGTCAAATGTAATTTTGTAATTTATAAGTCACTTTCTACCTGCAAAAACCAGAAATTGGTCTTATTGTTATCATAATGAAAGCAAGATATTATATGATGTCAATGTTGAAAACTAAAACGGCACTGTGAATGATATAAATACAATTAGAGTCTGCGAACACCGTTTTCTTCCCATAACATTAATAAATTCAAGTGATGCATGGACCATTTTAACTCAATTTCATGATATCATTTTCATTATATAGTATAGAAACATATATATTTTCTGAAAAAAAAATAAAATGGCATGAACATAGTTAAGACTCATTTCTGCTTGTCCTGTTTTTAAAAAGTCTGTTAAACAACAAATAAAATTCATGACGCCCACCAGCTTGATTTAGCATATAGACAATGTTTGGAAATAATTTACTTTGTTGATAATCAAAGTCTTTTCCATATAAAAATACAACAGAGATACAAATGTAAATATTTAACATTGCATACTAAAGAGCTAGGTTTGTTAAATATATGGAAAATATTATTATTATTACTGTGTAAGTAAATTCTAATACTGAAGTTCTCACCTTAAAGTAAATCTTAAACAATTGATTTACAAGATTCAACATCCCCCATTTCTTAGTATCTTCAATAGCTGCCCGACTGAAAATTTAACAAAATTATTTGGAACCAAGGGCTTGGTTTACTTATGGCCAAATTTGGTGTGAAATGTTCATGACCATCAAATATCATTATTGGCTACATATTTGCATAGGTCTAGGATGAGTCTACATAAAAACAAACACATTTGATTTGGTTAAGCCATTTCATTTTATTCCCCAAATTTTGGGGCACTTGTATTGGGTTAGTGAACCAAGCCCTTTCAATAAACATTTATGCTTTGTTATTTTTAGATATGGTATTCTATAAATAAAAACACTTATATCTTAATATTTCTATAAATAGTAACAACACTAACCCTTAACCTGCTGAGTTTCTTAAATGGACTTGTCCAGCTTTGGAACAATCCATTATCAATTCTGGGGATATCAAGTTAAAAATTTTAAATTGGTCAGTCAATAGAGCCTGGTCAGACTTCACGGATGTGCAGGCTGGCCTGGTCTACTGCCACCAACAACTAAACACTTTCATTTCCAGCAGGTTAAGGAACCAGGTGTCAATACTTTTAAAAATAGTATTACATGTAATATTGCATTTATACATTTCTATAGATGATAATGATTATAAATAAATAGTTCTATTAATAGTAACAATTCTATTTACATACCGGTATTTCTAAATATAGTAACAATTGAATTGAAATATTTCTAAAACAGTAACAATTGTATATTTATCTTTTTTTCACAAATAATAACATTAATATATACATTATTATGAATACTAGAAACTATATACAAATATATATATCCTTAAAAAATTCATGACAAAACAAGATATAAGCACTGATCATCTGCAAAGATCTGCAAGACCTTCATTTAAATTCGCATCAAGAAAAATGTAACAATAAATATACATGAATAATTGGCATACTTATCACTGGCGCAAACTCGGAAACATCCCATGAGAGTATCAGCGGCCTTTTCTAATCTCTCGCCATATTTTCCCTTCCCTTGTCTCACAGCTTGCTGATCAGCCTGTGTAGAAAGATAAAGATGTGTACATATGAGCCGTGTCATGACAAAACCGACATAATAGGTTTGCGCCCAGCATGGATCTAGACCAGCCTGCGCATCCACGCAGTCTGATCAGGATCCATGCTGTTCGCTATCACTTCTCTACTTATTATAGGGTTTGTTAGCGAGCAGCATGGATCCTGATCAGACTGCGTGGATGCACAGGCTGGTCTGGATCCATGCTGGTCGCAAACCCATTATGTTGGTTTTGTCATAACACGGCTCATTTTTACATGTACACATGTATATACAAAATATTTGACATGTAAAATCTGTACATAAGTAACATAACAGACAGTAACTACATGTAGGCACTGTTGAGTTTCAACTTAACAATTAGAGTTAAATATTCCGTTCTGTAATGACAGCTAATGTTTAATTCTTTCTCTTGCACACTACATATAAATCACATTATGGAAAGAAATTTCGAAAACAAATATTTTCATTTAGCACTTTTTTCTTATTGTATTGTATGAATTTACAAGTTCATTTATAAGTTACATGTAACAGTGAATTTTTTATGACATCATCCGGAGCACAAAATTCATTCATATGTGGGAATATAATCCTTAATAGCATGCGAAATGTCTTACATAGAGGAAGCAAGATGAGTTTTTCTCTCTAATATGCAAGAAAAGACATGTTTAGTAGTATGAACTCAATACCTTATCTTGTATAGAATTATTTCTTCATTAAAAATTGATTGCTATGATAATCAAAATTGTCTTACAAATAAAAGAAAAATGTTTAAAATCAGTACTTGCCTTATTTATCAAATATAAAAAAAAATATATATATATATGAAGCAGTATTTGTTGAATCATACCTTATTGGCAAACAGTCTTAGATCTAAACATATAGCAAACAAAAGCGGCAGGGACCAGTTCTCATCTTTTTGACTTTGAAATATCTTTGAAAATGATCTGACAAATGTTAAGGACAATATTTGGTGATATAACCTTCAATATAGCCATTTTTTTTTTTAAAAATCGCATCTCTAACAAGTTCCTCAGATAAAACTGAAACTTCAATAGAAATTTACAAACATTATTCTTTCTTACTCTGGTATAATTTTAACCAAAATCCCTTGCAAAATCTGTTATTCATGACAGATATCCAAATATATCTCTTCATATTTTTAACCTTAAATAATAAAAGTAAAATGATAGTGCAATAGAAATCTAAAAGTGAAAGTTAACATATGAAGTATGGCTCTCAAATAAATTTCCACAAAATTTTATTTCCAATCTGACAGTCACTATTAAAGTCACTGTCACACTTCGACTGTATGATAAATGTTACAGTACAACCCCTGCAGAGCTGGCCTTTGCTGTAGAGCAATCACTTCTTCACAAAAACAGTATCATTTTTCTCCCAAAGACTTCACCTCTGTAAAGGAAACATCCTCAGTAGCAACCAAAATCGTGTTTTCCCAAAGGCTCTAGCTCTATAGAGGTTGTACTGTATTTAGACAAAAGGATACAGCACTATAAATGACTGACAATCGTAAGCTTCAACAAAATCACGATTTGCTACAGCCCAGCTACATCTGAAAATATATGAAAATATATGTACATGACTGTGAAAAACAACAAGTTATAATAACAACAAATTCACCAAATCATTCTTCAATGCATAATACATATATATATATTTCCGATTGTTATTTGACTTGCGAACACTTACATTAAGTAATGTACAAGAAATACCCAAACACTGACAATCAAGAATTAAAACTTCAATTTCCATTACATGTATTTACAAGACAGAATTTAGAAATATCAAAACTGGATCAAAGTTAGATCTGCAAACACATTTTACTATTTAATTGAAAATAATTTAAGTGATACAATGAAAAGTAAGAACCCTTGACTCCATAAAATGGGACTTATAAGAGGGTCAAAGCAAAGACTGCAGATTTCATTGCAAAATTAGGACCCATCTTATAAGTGATCTGTCTTATCTAGGTGAGTGATTATAAGTGGTTCATAGCAAAAACAGTACTGATTTTAAAACAATTCTGAGAACCCATCTTATATCTATCTTACAGTTGAGTCAATATGGTAATGTTTAATTTCTTAATCAAACAATCAAACCTTAATATATCGTTTTAACACAACTTGACATGCCAGTCAACAATGAAGACTGAAATATACAGGTATTTTGCCTCACCTTAAATGAGCAGCAACTACATCCTCCCATGGGGGTTCGAACACACGACTGACTGCAGATTCCGGCTTCTCAAGTTGAAGTCTAGGATTTGCAACATGTGGATGGTTGAAGCCTAGCAGTTCCTACATAATCAATCAAGAACAACATAATAAGCACTTTGTTTTTATGTTACTTTTCAAAGAACAATATACATAATATCATAATTTTTAAACAAAAAAGCATAAATAAAACGTTGTACAATACAGTGAACACTGAAAAGTAAAAACACTGGACTATATAAAATGTGATTTATTAGAAGGTCAATGCAAAAACTGCCAAATTTAAGGCAAAATTGAGACTTGTCTTATAAAATGGTAGAACCCTTGCTCTGCTGGAACTGAAAGTGGTAAGACTTTGCCACCAATACCTGTCTGAACATCAGGCAGAATGACCAGGCTCTATTTAAATGTTGGCTGACTTAACTTCAAATTTTAAGCTTGATATCCACAAGAATTGATAAAGGATGGATCCAAAAATGGGAGCCTTTAAGGTGGATAAGTCTTGTTAACCCATTACCCGATATACACACATTTTAACATCTTTTTCACCCCCCCCCCTTTTTTTGTTGTTTCAAATGGTGAAAAAATGCTTTATTTAGGCCCCCAACACTTGTTTTGTTTGGGAAATGTTGTTTAAAAAAGTGACCACTTTTTCGGCGCGGCTCCCAAATCAAAAGATACATCAGGGGGTTGCCAGAAGGAGGATGTGCCTCCTTCTGTTTGGGGGGTTTTGAAGGGGGGGGGTTGTCCCCCTCATCGCCAAGAAAATTTTGGACTTGTGAGAGGCTAAAATGACCCCAGATCGATCATAAGGTAATGTGTAACCAACGCTGAAAAGCATTTGACTCTATCTCAATCCATTTGAGAAGTTGCAGCACTTTGAAATCAATTTTGATGGAAAAAATCAACGCAAAATAGTGATTTTTGGCAATTTTGATATGTTCCCCCTTGTTGCCCATGGTAAAAGGAAACTTAAGGCTGGGCATGTTGTTACAAAGGCAATGGTCTCAGTCAACATTTGTGCCAAGTTTGATTAGTATTGAAGCAGTTTTTATAGTTTTATAGCAATTTGAACTTGTAACGAAGACTTTTCAATGAAAATAACAGCCTTTTTTCACAAAATGCTCATGTAATGAGTTAAAATAAGCATCTTCCAAACAGAGAAAAACTTTTCTTTGGTTTATCAGAATTAATTTCAGTTTTATAGTGTATGAAGCTATACGCTCACATGTATACGGAGACATTTTTCGAATCTGTGTCTTGGAACCAACCAGCTAAATGACAGTGAGTGTAAAGTTTTTGTTCAAGAAAACATAGATTGCCCGTTATAAGGTTTGAACCCATGCAACATGTTGATGCAATTAGATTACTAGTATTGATGTGTTTGATTGTGTTAACCTGAACTCAGTCTGATCAGGCCATGCCGCAAACTTTAATTTTAATTAATTGACAATTTTTAAACCTCCTTACCCCCTGCTTTTTTTCTCCCATACTGCTGTAAGGCTGTTATATAACTGAAAGGAACAGTCAGAGTATATATTTCGTTCATAATTTTTGTAATTTTAATAAATGAAACAAGCACACTTGTTGATTTTATATCCCCGATACTGCGAGTACTGGTTATATTAACACAACAATGAAGACATTAAGGCTTTATTTATAAATTTATTATGGCATAAACAGTTATAATCTTTGTACAGTATACTTGATAAATTTAGGGCAATAACAGAGAGCCATTACTTCTGTGTTAGATATTAATATCTGGACATGCAATGAGATGTAAATTGCTTTGTGTATCCATGGTTGCCATAAGTTTTGTTGAAATCAATGCAGCAAGTTGCAAAAGAAATAGCAATATTGCTCTATATGCATACTAACGCCAAAACTCTGGGTTAAAGTGTCTGACCGGAACAAGGAGACTATATGCACATCTCCTCTTGATATTGAGGGTTCCCATAAGTTTCCGTTGAATTCCAGCTAGTAGTTACAGAGAAGTTGCACGGAAATGATTATTGCTCTGGTTGCATACTGCATAAATAAACAAGGGCCATAACTAACTCAAGTTAAAGTGTCTGACCGGAACAGGGCGATGATATACGCATCTTTTCTTGGTATTTAAGGTTCCATAAAGTTTCATTGAATTCCCAGCCAGTAGTTGCAGAAAAGTAGTGTTGGAAACGAATATTATGTTCTATATGCATACTGCATTAACTAATCAAGGGCCATAACTCATGGGTTAAAGTGTCTGACCAGAATGAAGCTGACGATATGCGCATGGGCTCCTCTTGGTATTGAAGGTTCCATAAAGTTTTGTTGAATCTACGCCAGTAGTTGCAGAAAAGTAGCTTAGGAAATGATCTTTGGCTGTCTATGGCATACTGCATGAAGAAATCAAGGGCTATAACTCTGAGTTTAAAAGTGTCTGACCAGAAAAAGGCGACGATATGCGCATCTCCTCTTTGTATTGAAGGTCCCATAATGTTTTGTTGAATTCCAGCCAGTTGTAGCAGAGAAGTAGTGTGGAAACGATTTTTACTCTATATGCATACTGCATAACTAATCAAGGGCTATAACTCTGAGTTAAAGGGTCTGACGGGAACAAGCTGACGATATGCGCATCTCCTCTTGATATTGATGATTGCCATAAAGTTTCCTTGAATTCCAGCCAGCAGTTGCAAAGAACTAGCCCGGAAACAAAATTCGGACGGAAGGATGGACGGACGGATTGACGTTCTCACAGGACAGTAAGTATGTGGCTACTCTATTGTTCTCTCTATTGTTCTTTTTAGCCACACAAAAGAAAATAACCACATAAAAGCATTACGGAATGAATGACATCAAAGAGAAAGAACAGTTACCTAGTGTCCCTCTAGTCACAAAATTACTCTCCTGTGAGTGCGGAAGGACGGACGGAAGGACAACGCCAAAACAATATCCCCTGATCTATCGGCAGGGGATAATTATCTAAAACACAGACAGCATAATGTTTTGACCATCATCAATAAATAGAAAATAAATAATTCAATTTATAGATCAGTTTCTGGCATTTAAATTTTACTTGTATGTTAGCGATCATCTGTGCTGCTCTACAGAAATAAGAAACTTCGACCCGAGCCATAGAGACTAAAGAATGTTTCTATTTTCTGTGCAAAAGATACGGATGAATACTAGGATGAATACTAACATACTCAATGTCAAGCTTTATTTAGCATCATTAAAATTCACTTTATTATTAATGTCATAAATTTTTACTTTTACAAACACAATTCTATGAAGCACAATCAAACGAAGGAAACACTTATCATTAAAACTCAAATGATTAAATGGCCACAGAGTTCGGAGAAGAAGTTCAGATTCGTCTGGATGCTGATTTTTGCATTTGGTTCGATTTGGTTTGGCCCAAACCAAATCGAACCAAATGCAAAAGTAGCATCCAGCACGAATCTGAACTTCTTCTCCACCGAACTCTGTGGCCATTTAATGCATTTGAGTTTTCAAATGATAAGTGTTAATTTATAGTCAAATTCGCAAAAAGAACGTTTCGGACCCAAACTTTGGGTCCGAAACGTTCTTTTTGCGAATTTGACTATAAATTAACATTTTCAATAAAATAAAGCGCTATATGTTAATTAAAACTGATGAATATACTGTAAGATTCTATTTAAAATCAAATTCATGAGATAACTGTAATCGTACCACATTAAAATATTGATTTAAACTCCATTGTGCCATTTTTTTGAATTCATGGAGGCGGCCATTAATGAATAGTTTAATATGCGGTTCAGGAGAACTAAATGCGTCACTTGAAGTCTATTGTCAAAATAGATATGTTATATTTTTCACAACAAACATATTATAAATATATTGCAGTGATAAATTGATAGGTGGATTATGTTCATCAAATGATATTGAAACCAATCCAATGATTAATGATTAATGAATACAAAATTTTGTTCGGCTCTCTTCAGATATTATAACACACATTCTTGGCAAAATTTGAAGGTTATGATACCAATTGTTCATACAAAATAAATAAACTAGACCATGGTCATAAAATATACACGTAATGATAAGAATATCCACAACTGCATCCGAGACCACCCTGCATTTAAGACTACTTTGCACCAGTCCCATTGATGGTCTTATTATATACGGCTGCTTATGTATATACAGTTTTTATCTAATTGCGAGTATACTCCTTGCGGTGTAATGCAATAATGAAAGCATGATGATGCGAAAAATGATATTAAAGGGATTTTACCGAGGTAAAAACAATTCAGGCATGCTTTGAGATTTCATTTTCATGAAGACATATTGATATCCTTTTTAGTCATATTAACATTGTCGTTATATTGTCAAGATAAACTTATGAAGATTCTGTCTTTCATAAAAGAGACTATATGTAAACGTCCTTTATTGTCATAAATAGACATTCAAGATTTCTGCTATTGTCATACTATACATTTTAGAACTTCCTTATACTGACATAATAGACCACCCTTCTGGTTCATGGAGTTTAGCCGTGATAAATATGAAGTAGTCATAATCTGAATTGATTGCTAATTAAGCAGTATCATGCAGATGTTCTATTGTCATAATCGCCATATTAAACATTTCAGTTTTGTCATATTTTAATAGATATGTTACACTACTCTACTTAAGTCATAAAACATATTAGACCTCTCTATTATAGCAGACATCTATTCTGCACATGAGGCCACTCATGTCATAAGACTTTTCTTGCTTGTATTAATTAACTATTTTTGTTATTGGAAATTTGGCACCATATTTATTAAATCAATGGTTCAAGCAAAATCATTCTGAATTATAATTCTACAGTTTATGTTAAGTTATGAGTTTCACCTCATCTGCAGGTATAGGAGTACTTGTTCCTTCTCAGAACTTAGACTAACATGATGGGGTTTCTAACCCACGCAGTGAAGGGGCAAGTGATTTTAATGTTAGCCACCACGGACGGCTGTGAATAATACAGAAACATCTTGCGGTTGTGGGTTCAAACACAGTCAGCCGGGTTGTGCAGGGATGCTGGTGTTTCATGATTTGAACAAACTTTACACTCATTTGCTAAGTATTTGGTTGGTTCAGGAATACATTTGGGAGTGTTTTTTCAATATAGCTTATAGTTTTCCACAAAATCGAACTTAAACATTCGATATAAATTGAAATTTGTAAATAGCTGAGACTGGCAAAAGCCTAGTCACCAATGAAATCAAAGTCTGAAGATGACTGCAAGAAGAAGATTTAAATGAGGGAGACAAAATAAAACTCAAAAACCATTATTCAAATCACAAAATTTTTAATTTTCTGTATGTCTGCATTTTATCTATCTAAAATCAATCACACTAAAATTTGCTACTTGTAACTAAACAACAAATAGTTAAAAAAACAAAAATCTTTATACACATATTCAATTCAAGCAAACCCATGACATAATACACAGAATAATTCAACTTCCATAAAATTTGTCAACACAATGACTAATACCATTTAAAAATAAGTTTTTGTAAAACCATAATACTTTGTAAAACTTCCAAATATTTTTACAAAAGAACTTTAAAGAAGGAAAAAATTCCCTGCTTCTGTATCCTTTAACTTGCTGAACTTTTGTAAATGGACTTGTCCAGCTTCAATGTTTGGAAACTGTCCATTATCAATATAGGGTAATCTGGTTTATCGGAATAAATCTGATGTTACTCGACCAACAGTATAGAGCTTCATAAATCGTGAATTATTACTCTATATTCCCCAAATACATTTGTAAATCAATAAAAACAGTTCTACAAGTAAATCTCCAAAATGTCAACATTATTTGGAAACTGTAAAAATACAAATTGTTACATCAATGAAAAACATATAACTTTTTATATGTAGACCAAGAATGACGAAATTTGACATTAGCTTTAAATAATTTCCTGGGATTATGATTGTAATTGATAGGTGTATATAATTATGTTTTTGATTATAAATCTTTACTTAGCTTCAATACAAAAATTTAAGAAAAATTACAAAACAAACTCTAGAAATCATACACACATTACTAGTAAAACATAGGTTTTTAAAAGGGAAATCAGAATATAACCCAAATTTTATTAAAAATAGGAAAATCAGAAGTATATCCCAATTTTTTTTATTTAAAATAGGAAAATCAGAATAAATCCCAAATTTTTAATAAAAATAGGAAAATCAGACAAAAAATCCAAATTTTTATATAAAAATAGGAAAATCAGAATAAAATCCCAAATTTTAATGAAAATCAGAAGATAAGAATCCCAAATTTTTAATAAAAATAGGAAAATCAGAAAAAAATTCCAAATTTTTATATAAAAATAGGAAAATTAGAATAAAACACCAAATTTTAAATGAAAATTTGTCATCAATGTTTAAAACCATACAGGCAATAACATAATAGTTTCACACTACCATCCATAACATAACAAAGTCACTTAACATAGAACATTCACTTACATCTATCAACAGAAACAAACTGCAAGACAGTTCACAACAAAACAAAAAACCTCATATTTATCAACATAGTGAGCAAAAATGGTTTGTAAGTCGAGTAATATCTATTTTTAAAGTATTAACAAATACTATAATTTATCTTATATAAAAAAGTATGGTGGCATAAAGGGGACATGGGAAATTTTTTTGTGTGCATGCAATAGTATTAAGTCCACAGGCAATAGATATAACATATGCATGCAACATAAATTGTATCCTACTTTTGCATGCAAATGTAATATCTATCATGTGACCACTTTACAGCTATTGTGTGCACACATCTCAATAAGAAGATTTCCAATGTCCCTTTATCACACACTCGTGCCGATTTTGCGACTCCGTAAATATGGTATTGCACGGCCGTGCAAATATTTTGATGTGACGTCATTAGCGTTATACAAACATAGTGTAAAGACGCGCTAAATGTTAGCGTTATACTATAGGTGAGTCAATGAAAAATGACTCTTATTTCACTTTAAACAGTCTTTATTTTGGGTATGTGATAAATAGAATATTAAATTACTGAATTTATTGCACTCGTTGAATAAAACAATATTATGCGAGCCTCTGGCGAGCATAATATAATTTTATTCAACTCGTGCAATAAATTCAGTATTGAACTTACACTCATTCAATATCCTCTATTTATTGCCACCCTATAAATGCTATTGTTTCAAAGTAATTCTCTATCAGGTGCAGTCCACTCATATCAATAAAAGATTTCTTATGTCCCTTTTATGCCACCCTATAAATGCCATAGTTTCAGAGTACCGTAATTGTAACTCCTTTCACAAGACACATAGAAAACCTGACTGACCATGATTGTGCTATTTGTGTACATTTATACCGATGTATATTACAGTGAACATTTTGTATGTTTATACAGCTTATGGGTTATATCAGTGAATGATTAACATTTGAGTTTAATGTAGTTTTGTACACCTATCGTCAAAATAAACTTAGCCCTAAACCTGCTGAATTTACAATTTGTCTCTTTATAAATTACAAAAAATTAGTCACCAACAGTATAAGTTTTGGTCAGACTACAGGAGTGTGCAGACTGTCTTGGCTCTATACTGGTGGCAATGACTAATCTTTTCTCTTCTGATTTGTACTTATCACAAACTGAAACAAACGCTATAACAATAACAATTCTTATGACATCAGAACTGATCCTTCATGACATCATTAAAGATTATGACATCAGACAAATGTAGTACAACAGTTGCATTAATTTTTTCTGCATGACTATTACATACATGTATATACTTATCATTATATGACAATTTTAGATTGGATCTCTTTGGAAAGAGATCATCATTTTTTTCTTGCAGTACAATATTATGATAGTGAATTGAATATTGTTAAGTATATTACCTCACTTCAAAAATGGAACCATCCAGTATCATAAGACAATGCAGTTAAGTTATAATTATATACTTTCAATATATTATAATTAACAATTATCTAATGTAAACAAAAAGTGTAGCTTTGTATACATCATGTTGATATGAAAAGATCTGACCAATATAGCTTTACTGATGGAGACAACAAATTTATATTCCAATCACAGGATCTTAACTCTTGTAACAGAATCAATAACGTTTTAAAAAAAATGCTTATACAGAATTTGTAATACGATATACATTAACAATTGCAGAAGAGTCCCTTTGGCCATACCAAAAGGCAAATTTATCTTCTATCCTATGTGCCTAGACATAAACAAGTTGAGACATTAATAACTTAATGTAATTAATGAAAATATGTAACAGGGGAGTAACTTTTAATAATACATGTTGTTGTTGATTTTTCAAAAACTGAGTGACAAGTTGTGGATATGAAATATGACTCTGATCAAGTGTTTCATAGGTTATTTTATCAAAAAGTTCAGCACAAAGAGTCCAGCCTCTGTACTGACTTCTGCCAAATGCTCTTTTTTACTTTTAACTTTTTTCATAACGAACCCCTTTGAAATAAAATAGACAGTTCCATATCGTAAGCATATCAAGTCCATTGTACAAAATTGGCAATGGAAGGGTTCTGCTGCAAAATTCTTTATTTATAATTCAGGCTTTTCTTCCTAAAAAAATATTTTGATAAACTGTTTCAATTCCTAAATCGAAACTTGAAAACGAAAAAAATATATAACACAAATATTGTCTGAAATATTTTCATGATTCGGGCGTTGATAAAGTTATTAATCTTGAATCACATTAAGAACATTGCTTTTTCAAGTTTGCTATAAACTCTGCACATGGCAAGTAAGGCTATCTTCTTCCTAGAGCCTGGAGATCACAAGCTGGGACAAGCAGTGCTTTCAGCAACAGCCTTGCTGTCATCAAAATTTTAGCACTAGATGTCACATATATATATCACAGATTATCTCCCTTGTTTTCAATCGGCCTCGTCCATTTCCGAGTCCTCGTAATCACTGTCCTCTTGTTCTACTACTTCAACATTCTCGTTAAAAAGTTCACGTCTCAGTTCTACAACTCTTGATGCCTGAAACAAAAAATATCTTGTTTGATAAGTCTTTCTTTTTTTCTTGCAAAGAAAAAAATATGAAAACTCAAATCTGATTAAGACACTGAAACAGGATAAATTAATTTTGTCATGGTAGAGAAATGTTCACTTATTGAAAAGAAAATGTGCAAAGGACTGGGCAGACTCAGTAGAGCAGCAGTCCTGGGTTCAAGTTCTTGTCAGGTTGTATGTTGTCTTACCTGCTAATTTCATCGAAAACTGATTAATAAAACTAATATCACAATGGGGCATTTGCGGCTGAGTGGTTAAGAACTTTTGCCTTTAAAGAACTTGCTCCTTACTGCTGTGGGTTCGAATCCTGCCAGTGACTTTGGATCTTTCATGTTAGGAAGCTATCAAGCTACTGTAGCTTAAAGAACGTTGGTGGTTCTACTCTGGTACCTGTTCGTACCTGAAATTAATGTACAGAGAGGCACCCGTGGTCTTCCTCCACCAAAAAAGCTGGAGACCAGAAAAACAAATTTTCCCTAAAAAAATACTTTTCGAAGGAAACAATAGACTTACTCCGGAATTAAAAATATTTGGGAATTTCGCAGCTAATCTGTGGGTATAAACAAACTTTTAATGTTAGAGCTTCGAAAATAAGTGCAACAGATTGACAAATCTATTGTGACGGTTATGAATCCTGAAGGTGTAATGGTAAAAGTTATAGTTTGTACCTAGGATTAGATGGGGAAAACCCACATTTACCACTACCAGTTCTGGATAACATAGATCTATTGACATCAGTGAAACATTGATATTGAAATTATACACTACGAATAAGTTATCAGTACAAATAAGAAAATGAAAGTACTATATATACCTTTTTATTTGCATATTCGTAGTACATGTTTCTAAGTCCTTCTACCACAGCTAACCTTAGTCGTAGTTTATATCGGAACACACGATGATTATTCTTCTTGGCACAGTTATATCTTTTGTGTATACTTTCCATTTTCCTATTTAATAAGTTGATTTGATTACACGCTTTTCTAAATCGAATCTCAGTCTGTTGTAATTCTGTTTTCATGTCTGTAAGATTCTCATTTTCTGGATTTGGCCGAGTCACTGTGTTCGTACTTGTAGATCGTGTGACCCGTCTTTCACTCCGTCTCGTCGCCATTTTTTGTTAAAAAAGTGTGCTATAACTGTAAAGCCTTCAACTCTATACCTTTATCACAAGATCTTCTTTTGATTTGACCGTTTAGACACGATTTTGCTTCGGGACAAATTCAGTCCGCCTTGTTAAATCTTCAATTTGCTAATTTAATAGCATGTTTCCCAGCTTATGATGTGTTGAGTTGGTAAGCGCGAACAATCTATCGGAAAAAGGGAACCAAACCGAATGTAGCACGTGACGTTTCATGTTTAGACTATCAAAGAGGCGCACAAAGGGGTGTGAAATGCTTCTGAATACGTGCCAAACATTTTTCGCGACTGGTGATAATAATCTTATCTGAATAATACAATGAAAGAGAACTATGTAAAGCCTGACTTTTATTATAACTGGAAATATTTGACGAAGATGACATAAAATAATTTACGTGACACATTTATAATACTAATATAGGCCTCTATAGATCATGATTGCGGTTTATATTTCATTCTCCAATTAGAGTTTGAATATTAAAATGGCACTAATTAAAGGTGTTATTAACGTTCATTTCCATCAAAATTAATTTATAGACTTAAAACAAAGCATATATCTACATGTGTGTTAATAGTAAAGTTTCAAATATAATTATACGCACATTAAGTGATATTCAGTTACATCAATATGTCATTTCTCGCATGTATTCCAGTTATAATTCGATGAGAATATATATTAATGTTTTCTATATACATATACATATATGATATAATTAAGTTGCGAAACCTGATAAGAACGTTGCTCAGCGACCAGGTTTTTTAGTCTTCCGAGATATACATGTATATATAGGCCCTAGATAAAGTTATGTAATATTAATTATAATTTACTTTGGTCAAACACAGATATTTGCTCTAATTATTTGCATAGCTTAAATAATGGAAGTACTGTAATACCTGAAATATTTATGTTTACTCACGGATTTATATTATTAATACTGTAATATACATCCGTGTTTTACTTTATTGCAACATTAAACCACGAAAGAAATTTATGTGCATAATCTGAAGGAGATAATAAATTGTTCTAGACCATGTAAAATATTATAAATGCTCACGATAAATCACTTCGAAATCTATCAACATTTTTTCTCAGTATTTGAAATTCTTATTCTTAGAGAAAATGTACCAATTGTAGACGAATCCACTTTAAGAAAGTTTTGATGCTATTAATGCAATGCCTAGCACGGCTCCTGTGTGATACATTGCTGATAGCGCAACATTTTATTGACACAGACCAGCTTCACTTACAAGTAGATATTGCAGCTATTGTGTCATTGTAGAAAAACAAATCTCTCTCTTTTTTTGGACAAATCATACATTAGAAACATAGCAACCGTGCGCTTAAATTCTGATTTAAAATTCTTTAAAAAAACAACAAAAAAAACACGCTGACGGGGGGGGGGGGGGGGTGTCCGTCCGACAAATTGAATGTTTTGTTTCGACATCAAACACACCGAGCTTTTGTTCAAGTCGCAGTGTCGGTCTAATATCGGGGTGCTTACAATACATGACTGTTTCCACAGGAAGGGTTTGGACTTTGGAAAGCCAATAGTCAAGTCCATAAGCTGGTGACTGCTCAGATGTGGAGGAGTTGCGGTTGAAATTGACTAGCGCTTAACCGCTTGCTCAAATTTATCTGTTTATCTGCAGAGGTATCTTATGGAATTAAACCCGGGTGAAATTTAATGAAAGCGAAAATTATTTTGCAGCTTTAGTTGGCTAATCAATAAATAAATAAATAAATAGTGGCGGGTTCGTTTTTATTTGTTTGGGTCGTCAGACCAAACAAATAATGGTAGCGAAATTTCAGAGTCTAATGTTGTTAATTGCAAATGCCGAAAGTAGTCCACTTTTTTGAAGCGGTTACTTCCCTTTTGTATGTACAGTAACGCCGAAAAATTCAGGGGAGATCACTGCGTAAAGATGGTCAAAGACAGGAGCATTAATTTTTAAGCAAAGTAATTCCCGAATGGTCGAAGATTTCTAATATTGTTTTATTGTATTTTCTGATCGAAAATAAGTAAATTCCAAGCGGACATTCAATCTCTGACACAGAAGTTTACGACAAACCTAACAACAAGTAGTTCTCAAAACAGCTTAAAACTAGCGATTTAAAAGAAAGAAATATTTTATTTTGTTACAAGTATCCAACAAATTACAACGCATTCAAAGTTAAACAATAGCGTTGGCTTATAGAATTGTCAATAAATGCACAATCACAAATTACGCGGATGAATATGATTTTATCAATGAAAATACTATTTTTAGCGATGTCCATTACCGAATACTACACAAACCGAGTAGTGGAATATATAGATTCTACATGTCGGACTGTTTGGGCGAGAAGATTTTCGCTAAAATATTCACTTCAATTTTAAACAACAGGTTTATCCTGAACAAAATACCTCGAAATTAATAAGGATTACAAACCCGAAATGCAATGGAAGTTCTAAATTTAGAATGACTTGATGTTAATCAGCCTATGTTTAAATAACTTCTCCGTGGTACAGTGGTTACGCGCTCGCTTAGTGAGTGAGAGGTCTCGAGTTCGTATCCCAGTCGAGCAATTTTTTTTTTTTTTAAATTCTTTTTTAAGTGTCTTTGTTAAGAAGGTAACCATGATATGCAAGGATAAAGTGTGGCTGTCGTAAAAAATGAACATAAATGATTTTTTGATGCATCTCTAGTTATGCAGAATTCCGTATGTATCAAACTCTGGTGCCTTGCAAAATGAGTTATAATACATAAAAATAAAATAATACAGGAAAATGCATACAGATATACAGTACGATTTAGATTGCAAAGATCAGAAAATACCACAGAACTTGCAGCCCTTTGATTCTTTATAAAATATACATGCTTATTAGTAAGCTCCAGGATTATTTACATCTGTGTTAAACAACAGTTAAAGTCGTTACAAGCCCTAATTTAGAATAATATGGTTTTCTTCAGGCCGTTCACATATAAATTCACCGTGGCTGAAGGGTTTTCGGGCTCGCTTAGGAAGCGAGAGGTCTGGAGTTCAAATCCCAGTAAACGTAACTCATTTTTTTCAAATTGTTGAAGTCAAATAAACATTGGATTGAATATCAGTGTTGCAATTAGTCTTATAGCCAATTTACTACAATTAAAACGCTGGAAAGCATTGGTGGCACTATACATATAATCTCACAACCTGCACCTTTCTTACATTCTGAGACCCAAACAAATTCAGCGCCTTCTGTGCTTTGATTGTATTAGTTGGTAGGGTCTTCTTTGCAAAATATAAGAACCAAAGCCAAGCGATATGTCCGGGAGATTTCCGCGTGGCATGGTCCTATTTTGCACCGTTGATTTGTTCTTTCTGTATATATAAATTATCGTAAAACGTACCCTTTTCTCGACCGTTTAAAGATATACTATGCTCAAATTTGAAATTTCATATTTGAAAATATTTATAATTGCTACACAGTCTATTTGTAAATATAAAATGAACAGGTTTAAACTTCACACAAAGTAGATATGTTGTGTTTAAATTCTACACACTATAGGTGATTACAATATAAAGTGTCATTAAAACAAGAACTGTCGGAGGACAGTAACGCTCGACTATTCGAAAAGTTGTCTCAAAATTGTTTCATTGAGTATAATAATGCTTACCTATATGAATACATAAAATTGTCCGAAAAGGTACAAACCCTTCAGTAGTTATGGAGATACCGTCTAAAAAGCAAAAATTTACCTAGAATTTCTAAGTCGAAAAAGGTGCATAATTATCTAAAAAAGCAAATCAGAGTTATGGGACTTGTGCCAATCATCTTAGATAATCACAGAAAACAAGTGTGTGAAGTTTCAATCCATTCCCTTCAGTAGTTATGGAGATACCAGCTTACACGCAAAAACTTAACCAATAATTTCTAAGTCGAAAAAGGGGCATAATTATGTAAAAAAGCAATCAGAGTTATTGGACTTGTGCCAATCATCTTAGATAATCACAGGGAACAAGTGTGTGAAGTTCCAATCCATTCCCTTCAGTAGTTATGGAGATACCAGCTTACACGCAAAAACTTAACCAAGAATTTGTAAGTCAAAAAAGGGGCATAATTATGTAAAAAAGCAAATCAGAGTTATGGGACTTTTGCCAATCATCTTAGATAATCACAGGGAACAAGTGTGTGAAGTTTCAATCCATTCCCTTCAGTAGTTATGGAGATACCAGCTTACACGCAAAAACTTAACCAAGAATTTGTAAGTCAAAAAAGGGGCATAATTATGTAAAAAAGCAAATCAGAGTTATGGGACTTTTGCCAATCATCTTAGATAATCACAGGGAACAAGTGTGTGAAGTTTCAATCCATTCCCTTCAGTAGTTAAGGAGATACCAGCTTACACGCAAAAACTTAACCAAAAATTTCTAAGTCAAAAAAGGGGCATAATTATGTAAAAAAAGCAAATCAGAGTTATGGGACTTGTGCCAATCATCTTAGATAATCACAGGGAACAAGTGTGTGAAGTTTCAATCCATTCCCTTCAGTAGTTAAGGAGATACCAGCTTAAATACAAAAACTTAACCACAGCGACGCCGACGCCGACAAATGGGTGACAGCATTAGCTCGATTATTCTGCGAATAGTCGAGCTAAAAACTGGCATTTTTTTAAGAAAAGACCAATTTTACATGACCTGTAATAGGGAACGTTACTTCCAATATACATAATTTATTCTTTCTTTAATTCAAATTGGACATATTTGGTAAGAATTAGATAGCTTTCAATAAATTTCTGTGATGAAAATATTTTACGCAAGGATGAGTTTATTATATATATCTTTAAACACAATATGTCTGATTCTTGTGCAGATTCGATTTGGTAAAAGTTTGGCACACTATCAAGGCGAAAGTCCAAAACAAACCAATGTCAGTGAGATTTCCGCTGGGCAGAACGCCGATTTGTTCTTTCTGTATTTAAGTGCACCATTTTCTCTAGCCAACCGTTTTAACATTATTGATCTGATTTTTTTGCAGATTCAATTTTGTACAAGTTTGGAGTGTTTTTCTTACACATTATAAAGCCCAAAGCCCAAATCCAATTAATATTTCCGAGAGATTTCGGTGTGGCATGTTCGTTTTCTTGACCGTCGATTTGTTCTTCCTGTATGTAAATTATAGTTTAAAGTGCAATTTTCTCGAACAAACTGTTTAAACACTATTTGTCTGATTCTTTTGCAGATTCGATTTTGTACAAGTTTGGAGTGTTTTTCTTACACATTATAAAGCCCAAAGCCCAAATCCAATTAATATGTCCGTGAGATTTCCGCGTGGCATGGCTGTTTTCTGGACCGTCAATTTGTTCTTTCTGTATATAAATTCTCGTAAAAACCACCATTTTCTCGAGCCAACCGTTTTAACATTATTTGTCATTCGATTTTGTACAAGATTGGAGCGTCTTTCGTACACATTATAAAGCCCAAAGCCCAAAGCCCAAATACAATCAATATGTCCGTGAGATTTCCGCGTGGCATGGCTGTTTTCTGGACCGTCAATTTGTTCTTTCTGTATATAAATTCTCGTAAAAACCACCATTTTCTCGAGCCAACCGTTTTAACATTATTTGTCATTCGATTTTGTACAAGATTGGAGCGTCTTTCGTACACATTATAAAGCCCAAAGCCCAAAGCCCAAATACAATCAATATGTCCGTGAGATTTCCGCGTGGCATGGTCGTTTTCTGGACCATCGGTTTGTTCTTTCTGTATTTAAATTCTCGTAAAAAGCACCATTTTCTCGAGCCAACCGTTTTAACACCATTTGAATGAAAACTTTGCAGAGTCGAATTTTTACAATTTTGAGGGGTCTTTCTTAGACATTATAAAACCCAAAGCCAATCAATTTGTCCGTGAGATATCCGCGTGGCATGGTTGTTTTCTGGACTTTCGATTTGTTCTTTGTGTATATAAATTCTCGTAAAAAGCACCATCTTCTCGAGCCAACCGTTTTAACATTATTTGTCATTCGATTTTGTACAAGATTGGAGCGTCTTTCGTACACATTATAAAGCCCAAAGCCCAAATACAATCAATATGTCCGTGAGATTTCCGCGTGGCATGGTCGTTTTCTGGACCATCGATTTGTTCTTTCTTATATAAAGTGTATAAATTTTCTTTAAAAAAACTCTTTTCTGGTACCAACCACTTAAACACCATGCAGTTGTCAGATTTCGTGATTTCGTTGTTTCGAGTTATGTATGTGTCGCGATGGCCGAACTCTATAGACTTTGTGAGTTCAAACTCGTGTCAATATAAAATTGCATCTACAATGTTTTCGTTCTTTCTTTCTTTCTTTCTTTCTTTTTCTTTCTTTCTTTCTTTCTTTCTTTCTTTCTTTTTCTTTCTTTCTTTTTCTTTCTTTCTTTCTTTCTTTCTTTCTTTCTTTCTTTTTTCTTTCTTTCTTTCTTTCTTTCTTTCTTTGTGAATGCATACGTAACCCATGAAATGCTGATCAGGCCAAACTTTTTAAAAGATCTATAGAAATACTATTAGATTATTTCTGAGAAAACACAATTTTCTATTGTTATTTTGTCACAATTCGGTCACAAAAAATGCTTCTTTTGATGGTGTTAAGTGTTAAAAATGGGTGTCAAGTACGTATTATTAAAATAGAAGATAAAATTTTACTTTACTGTTAGTGTACGTATACAACGTTACGATTTATTTTATAATATTCAAAATGGTTGCCATGGAAACGTTTTAAGACAGGAAAATCGGGGGGAGAGGGGATATAACCACGAAAACTATGGCCAGAGAAAGTGAGAGAGAAAGCTATTGTAATCGATTGATAAACAACATGCACAGTGAGGCGACGTGAGATCGATATCTGGATGTTGTGTTTAGTTGGAAGACTTCTTGTGTCCGTCTAGTTAGAGATGTTCAAGAGTTCAAGACAAAATATGTCACTAGGGCGATATGTATTTTTGTGCTGAAGATGCATGTAAATTTTGATATTGAAACATTTTAAAGGTAAGCCATTTTTACTTCTTTCTATATACAATGTATAAGATTAAACGTTTATTATTTCAGATCCTCAAAAAATAAATAAATAAATAAAAATGATAAAAAATACCCCCCCCCCAAAAAAAAAACAAACAAAAACACCAAGGATCATAATCTATTTAAATGTAACCGACCTTAAATTGAATTCGAGAAAAAGGCATTACTATATCATGGAATGAAAGTTCTAGAAAATTACATTCCTGTTCGGATAACTATAAATTAAGTACTAAAGCAGTTGCCTAGACTATGTCACTCAAACTGTAACTAAATCTGCATGTAAGACTTCATTGTAGTTGAAATTTATTTTTTTCAAGATAAAAATAGTGATTTTGATGATATAAACGGGATAACATGACAATAGGCGTCAGTCATTCTTATTTTACTGATATATTTTTGTCGAAAAATCATGTTAATTTCAAGTATCTTTCTAAGTGAACACTAGCTGGCTCTTATATATAATTATATCTTAAGGCAAACTGGCTTATGCAATAACTCTCTCAAAGAAGCTTACGTTCTCCCGATATACACAATTTAAGATCTGCTTCACACAATGACAAAATTATACCACAAACCGCGCAAATTATGCTAAAAGATACTTTTTGTTTCAATGTGACAAAGAGTTGGGATACAATACCATTTATTATCCGCCTTTTTTCCAAATTATCTGACATCTTTAAACAAGAGCCACCGCCAAGCGGGGGCCACGCTTGATATTTTCATACTTCTTAAATCAAACACTTCAAAAGGAAGAATATTGTAGTAAAGTATACAATTTTTTTTCTTGAACAAAGTACATGTATAACTCAAATTTAATATTGACGTTCAAGGTCATAAAAAGTTCTAAGGTCATATTTGAATTCATCAAGTGTGTCATATGTGTCATTTTGTCCAAGAATGAATCAAATCCATAAGTAAATATCCAAGTTATACAAATTGTAACAAATTTCAATAATTTGACCTTTATGATAAAGGTCATGAAAAGGTCAAAGCCATACTACAATAATTCAACATGTCGGTTTTGTCTTTTGTCCAAGAATCATTCAAAACTGCGAATAAATAACAAAGTTATGACATTTTTAGCAAATTTCAATTAGTTGACTTTAACGGTCTAGGTCAATAAAAAGTCAAGGTCATATCAGAATTATTCAGCGTGTAGGTTTTGTCATATATGTTCTTTTGTTCAAGAATAAATCAAATGTGTAAAAATAACAAAGTATGACAATTTAAGAAAATTCCATTATTTGACCCGACGGTCAATGTCAATTTAAGATCAAGGTCATATCTGAACAATTGTGATATGTGTTTTTGTCAAAGTATGAATTAAATCCGTAAATAAAGAACAAAGTTATGACAATCTAAACTAAATTCAATATTTGACCTTGACGGTTAATGTCATTTATAGGTCGAGGTCAGATTGAATTGATAAATATGTCAGTTTTGTTATAAGTGTTCTTTTGTCCAAGTATAAATCAAATCCATAGATAAATAACAAAGATACGGTCAATAGCAAATTTGTAGGAAAATTCACTAATTTGACTTTTAGTGTCAAGGTCAATTTAAGGTCAAGGTCAAATTTATTAAATCTTCTTTAAATTTTTCGGGCGGCAAAAGCAAAGGCAGCGTCAACGAAAAAGCCGAGCTAAAAATTAAATATTGAAGTAAAAAAAAAAAAAACAACAACAACAAAATAACATATTTTGCAGATCAAAAAAATATATCATCAACTATGTCATTATGTTATTATGTTAGATGATGTATTTATGGTTTATTTTTAAATGTATTATTCAGAAGGCCAAATTTTTTTTTTTTACGATGGTATACATGTATTTTGATGCATCACTTACTTTAAGTTGTACACAATTTAGTCTTTCACTGGAAAACAAGAAAATGGCCATAGTTAAACTATACCATCGGTTCACAAGGTCTTTATTTTCATCCATATATTTATTGCAAAATATTACTTTTTCAGAAAAAATTTCATAATCGTCTTTCTCATACGAAAGTATTATATAATAGTTTTCAAGTTTTCGAGATCGGATTTCAAAATCTACTTTTTTAGCCATGCTCGATATTAAACTGTTATTCAAAAGTGAGATGGGTTTTTTACATTTTAGGTTAAGGAGAAAGAAGAGAGAAGACTGGGTGTGAGAAGACTCCAAATTCTAATTAGACCGACCAGCTCGGGTAATTATGGTTAAGCCATTTAGAAGACGATGCATTGTTACATTCTTCGCAGGAACTGTCTTAGTATATATTACTATTAACTTATACATAACAATTTGCAATCGACGAAGATTGAAACCTCCAACTTTTATGCAAAAATATCTTGGGCAAAAGCCAAAGATTCATTTTGAAGATGGGTACACATCTGCAACAGTAATGTCCAGGTTTCAAGCGTGTATCCATCCAAATCTGTCACTATGGAACAAGGAATTTGAAAACTATTTCGAAAAGGTCGAGCCAATAAAATGTACCGATGAAATGGACTGGGTATATACCGGAAATGGGAGGTTTTACATTTCACAGCCTGCAGTAAATAAATATGGCGAAATCAAATGCGCATATGTGCCGGTTGTAAATTCTAATGACGAAAGTAAAGATTTAAAGCCCACCATCCCAATGTTAAACGGAAGTGCGCTTGTTTCTGACGCTTTCAAAGTTTCATGCAAATCTGCAAAAGGACATAAATATGCTAATGTTCATGCATGCATTGCTCCAACTACGAACAGAGTACCATTTGAAAACGCATCAGCAACAGATAGATATAATGTATTAGTTTTCGGATTTGATTCGATTTCACGTCAGACGTTTATGCGATTATTGCCAAAAACTCACAAGTATTTCACTGAAGTATTGGGTGGTTCCCTGCTTGAAGGTTATAACATTGTTGGAGATGGTACCACTCAAGCCTTAATGCCAATTCTTACGGGAAAACGGGAAACAGAAATACCAGAAGTTCGGAGAGGAAAGCGGGGAGCAAAGTATGTTGACCAAATACTAGAATTTATTTGGAAACGTTATGAAAGAAAAAATTACGTAACACAGTGGGGAGAAGACCTTGCAAATATAGGAACCTTTAATTATAGACTGCTTGGGTTCAAGGACCAGCCTGTCAATCACTATATGAGACCGTTCTACCTGGCTGCCATGCCGATTTATGGTCACTTTAACCGGTACTGTTTAGGTTCCAGAACGAGACACACTGTTTACATTGATTGGTTAAAGGAAGGATTGGAGTCTAACAAAGGGAGAAACTTCTTTACATTTGGATTTTTCTCAGAGTATTCTCACAGTAACAACAACCCTATCGTGTTGGCAGACGATGCCAACGTCGCTTTCTTTGAATACCTTAGAAATAATAAATATCTTGATAAAACGTTTCTTATAGTTATGAGTGATCATGGTGCAAGGTTTGGATCTATTCGAATGACAGAGCAAGGTAAGTTAGAGGAAAGAATGCCATATTTTGGTGTATACGTACCGGATATATTCAAAACGACATATCCTGAAAAGTATGCAAACCTTTTAACCAACACAAAACGGCTAGTTATTCCATCAGACATTCACGAGACTTTCTTGGACATTATTGGGGAAACAAGTTCATCAACTGGCAAAAGTCGAAAGGTTTATTCATTGTTTTCTTCTATACCAGAAGACAGAACTTGCAAAGACGCTGAAATTGAGCCACACTGGTGCGCATGTCTGAAATTAGAGGCCACTTCCGTTTCCGATCCCGACATTATTATTTCAGTGCAGAAAATTATTTCGCATATCAATGATTTACTTCCGGACTTTATGACAGTCTGCATCAGCTTATCTTTTCAAAG
>NW_026867004.1:0-28459 GCF_026571515.1 Ruditapes philippinarum
TTGATTAATAACATATTATCAGGCCATCATTTGAAGTGATAATTTTAAGAGGAGATGTGTAAGAGGTCAGATAGCCCATAAAACAGTATTCCAAGGGTCCTGGGTTCAAGTCCCGGTTAGGCAGCACATTTTTCTCACCCTGTAGCACTTGCATCAGAATCTGTTTTTTATGAGTCAAATACATGCCGTTACAAGAAAATTGTGATGAAACTTTCCTTACTTAAATACGAAACAATTACATTCACTGGAGTAATATTCTTCAATAAAATGTGCTAGAAATCATTTAGTACAACACAATTTACCTTTGCAAGTAGTTTCAAATCAGTGCCAGTTTCACCAGTTAGAACAACCACTTTTTTTCCAAGCTGCAGTCCAAACTTACTGTACCAATCTGTGTACATCTGAAACAAAGAATTACCATGCATTAAAATTGACAGAACCATCAGAGAAAGTTATAGCCAACATCATTTATTGGAGACTGGTATGTTTATCTGCTAAGCAAGTAAGTCTCATCCGACTTTCACTTAGTTAGGATTTTAATATTTTAATATTCTTTACTTGAATACCTTTTAAATAATTATGGATATTCTAAATTCTAAACAGGGCAAGTCAATTGCACACAAATAACAATTGGAGGGTCAACAAAATAAAGACAGATACTTTTTTAGGTTGTATTCTGTAAGTTTAGTTTGTTGGTTTATCAGCAACAATTAGAAATTGTATGAACAGTCAAATGCTAAGTATATAAAATAAACAGACCAACCAAAAACCTCATTTTTGTCACATCAACAACATAAAGGTTATATGGCACTTTCCAACTTTACTTGTGGAAGACAAGGACCTGATGACCTCTATGCATTATTTCAGGAAAATTCCAGCTCCTTGGTAAAACCACTGGCACACCAACGCAATTATCATAGTATTGCAAGCAATCCATAAGTCCCCTACCGGTTAGAACCCCATCAACATTCTGAAGGGCCATTGGCCATTCACTAATGTTTCAATTTTTCTATATTTTAAGTAAATTTGTTGGAAAAGTTCTTTAAAAGAGATCACAGGAAACAGTTTTTATGAACAGACAGACAGACGGACTAAAAGACACTCTTAAGTTAATATTTGAAACATCCCTGTTACCAAAATATAACATTTTTAAAAGCAAAATTCTTAAAGAGAAGATAACTCTTGAATTAAAGATGCAATTTCATAAAAAAATTTCAGCTCTTTTTGACTAATCACAAATAATGTTATATTTGCCATGTTTTAAGCCTATTTGTTGCCAAGGCAACCAATATTTTTTCAAAATAGGGAGAACAGATAAGACATGCATAATCTCAAGACTGCCATCTACCCATATGTCAAGTTTCATAAAAATATTTCCTGTACTTTTTGAGTTATCACTGGATTCAGTGTATGTGTAAAATTTGCCATATTTTCAGTCTATGTGTTGCCATAGCAACCAGAATTTTCAACATAGGAAGAAAAGAAAAAGACGTACATAATCTCCAGACTGCCATCTACCCATATTACAAGTTTCATAAAAATATTTCTATTACTTTTTGCGTTAACATAGGATCCAGTTTATGTGTAAAATTTGTCATATTTTCAGTCTATTTGTTGCCATAGCAACCAGAATTTTCAACATAGGAAGAAAAGAAAAAGACGTGCATAATCTCCAGACTGCCATCTACCCATATTTCAAGTTTCATAAAAATATTTCCAGTACTTTTTGCATTATCACTGGATCCAGTTTATGTGTAAAATTTGCCATAGTTTAAGCCTATTTGTTGCCATAGCAACCAGAATTTTCAGCATAGGAAGAAAAGAAAAAGACGTGCATAATCTCCATACTGCCATCTATCCATATATCAAGTTTCATAAAAATATTTTCAGTACTTTTCAAGTTATCGCGGGATCCAGTTTTGTGGACGGACGGACTGACGGACGGACAGACTGACGGACAGACAGACAGACAGACAGACGGACGGAGGGTAAACCTAAAGTCCCCTCCGGTAAACCGGTAGGGGACTAATAATAATAAAAACTTGTCTGGGTAATTCTTTTGAGCTGTATATGAAAAGTAGTTGAATGGTACCTGTTGGGCTAGGGGTTCCAGTGGTGTTACAAAAACACATCTACCATCTGCATTTTGTGAGAACATTCTAAGAACAGCAAATTCTGCACAAATTGTTTTACCACTCCCTGTTGGTGCCCCAACAAACACATTGTCATCACTGTTGTAAATGGCGTTAAATACTAAAATATAAAGAAATATATCTAAGTTTTTTTCTCAGTCAGATTTTATGTTGTACAAGCACAATATAGGCAATATAGCAACTTTCCAGCTTTACTTGGTGGAGAAAATCCTCAGGTGCTCTTTTCCTGAATATTTCAGGCATGAATAGTTGAGTAGAACCAATGATGTTGTGTAAGCTCACTAGAGAGTTTCTTTACAGGAAATAATTCAAAGTCCGTGACAGGACAGGAATCGAACCCACAGCAGTGATGGGCAAATGGGCTCAAGTCAATGACCATGCACTGGATGCCCATTTTTAATTACAATATCATTAACATTGTCCAAGTATAAATTTCAGCTAAAACCTGAAACCGCTACTACAATCCGATGACATTACTTTTAGTACAGTCCTATAAATACTTGTTATATTTGAAATAACATCAACACCATTAACACTAATATAGCTACTTTTATTACACTATAATTTTAATGAAATGAGAAAGAACAAAGTGACAATTAGTCATCTATATGACCGTGTTCCTTCTTTCACATGATTTTAAGCAAAGATTTAACAGTCACAATACCACCTACCTTGCGTCTGAATTGGGTTGAAGAATGGAAACTTCTCGCTGTAGAGAGATTCAAAGTTTGGATTTCTCAAAGCTGACACTGGCAGTGGCTGCAAGTCCAGTAACTCTGTCGGTGGTGGATACTTCTCTGGTAAGATCAAGTGTCGGAATGAGACCGGCAGCAACGTCTCTGCACCTGTAATGCATAGTCAATTAATAAGTGGCAACATATTTCACAAAATCAGGTTTTTTTCCTCACTAATTTAACATACCAGAAACATTTCACAGACTTACAATAAAACACTTTATTTTTTATCTGCTTTTCAATGAAAACTAGTTTGTACATACCAAATATATTTTAGTTTAAATAAATTACTTTAAGCTAAACTGGGAACATTTTCTTGCAACTTATATTAATCACTTTCGAGTGCTGCTTCCTGGAACCAACCAGTACTGGTGTCGTATAAAGAAACATAGTTTAGACCAGAGTAGGGGTCAAACCCATGATCCCTGGGTTGAGAGGCAGACACCTTTACCAATAGGCAACTGCTCCCCTTTATACAAATACAAACTCTTCTAAAAACACCAATCTAACTCACCTATCCACCTGTCAGACACAACTCTGATGAAGTACTGAGGGGGCAGAGGCTCAAACACTGGTACAAAAAACTTCACATAATGCTCATCCTGTGCAAACTTACTGTAAAATATTAAAAAAGAAACTTAATTTTCAATTTACAGCTACATTAATACACAAACATTTCATGGAAACCATGGTAAATAGTTATTGCTTGATTGATTGACTGGGTTTTACATCACATCAACACAGTTTAGGTCATATGGCGACATTCCAGCTTTACTGATAGAAGAAGACCTTTGGTGCCCCTCTACGCATTATTACAGACACTCGAGTAGTACCATCGACATACCGGAAGGTAGCTGGATAGCTTCCTCACATGAAAGAGGAAGCTATCCAGAGTCTATTTTGGGATTCAAACACACAGTGGTGAAGGGCAAGTGGTTTGAAGACAACAACCTTCTTCACTTGGCCAAGGATGCTACTTAACTATGAAAACAAGAGCGATCAGTAATCACATGTATCGCCTCATGATGGCCAATTTCATGTTGGGACAAATTTTGTGACAGACAGACAGACGGACAGTGCACAACTAGACTTGGTACTGATCATTCCTGTAAAGTTTGGATAAAATTGCACCAGTAGTTTATGAGGAGTAGTCCGGACAAGCTTTTGCGTATCTGGCAACACACAGAAAAAAAGACCTTTTTATCAAAGGGCCATAACTCGGCCAAAAATCATTCAACCGGAAAACCCGTGCAATATGCGCAAGGACTTGAGCTACAGATCAATCCTGTAAAGTTTCATTGAAATTGCATAAGTGGTACAAGAGAAGTAGTCCGGACAAACTTTAAAAATAAAAATTATTAAAGGGCCATAACTCTGACAAAAATCATTGAACCGGAAAATGCTGACAATATGCACAACTAGACTTGGTACTGATCATTCCTGTAAAGTTTGGATGAAATTGCACCAGTAGTTTATGAGGAGTAGTCCGGACAAGCTTTTGTGTATCTGGCAACGACAGAAAAAAACACCTTTTTGTCAAAGGGCCATAACTCGGCCAAAAATCATTCAACCGGAAAACCCGTGCAATATGCGCAAGGACTTGAGCTACAGATCAATCCTGTAAAGTTTCATTGAAATTGCATTAGTGGTATAGGAGAAGTAGTCCGGACAAACTTTAAAATTAAAAATTATTAAAGGGCCATAACTCTGACAAAAATCACTGAACCGGAAAATGCTGACAATATGCACAACTAGACTTGGTACTGATCATTCCTGTAAAGTTTGGATGAAATTGCACCAGTAGTTTATGAGGAGTAGTCCGGACAAGTTTTGTGACGGACGGACAGACGGACAGACGACGGAGAAGTGATCCCTATATGTCGCCACTACTCCGTAGAGGCGACACAAAAACCACAAAGGTAACTGAAAATAGTCAAATTCTACAAAGTTACAATTTAATCTATAAACATTTGCCACAAAAAAATGAATTATTTTGTAAAATGTTGCATGAAAAACCGACATTTGCTTAACATCTATTAAGCAAAAATAAGTTCAGTTTTGAGAAAATTGGCTGACAAAGTAACAGATTCAAATATGAGAATTCAGCAATGTTGCATATACAGGGCTGCCAACAGCAAATTGCAAAATCAGTGGAAAATACGCCGGGGGTCAAGGGGGCTGCGCAAGCCCCTTTGCGGGTCCAGGGCAGAGCCCTGGTGGGGGACCAGGGGGCGAAGCCACCTTGAAGCTCCTGGATTCTGATGATTTGGTATGCCCTAAAATCAATTTCCTGGATTCTAAATTTGACAAATATCCGACATTTTGACGCATTTTGACAACATTTTAGAGCGACAATGTAAACTGTAATTTGATTGGTTATTCTAAAATAGAATACCGGAAAAGACTGGATATGACCAATGAGAAAAGCGCTTACAGACGTACCATAGGCGGCTAGCGTAACGATGAAAGCCGAAGCGTGCCGGTTTTTGGGTACTGTATAAAATATGACGAATGAATTTGTTGTCTTTGTCGAATTTACATCGATCTCAAAAATGACCCAGGAGCTCACGAAATCCGCGGATCCGCGGAAAATCGGCAGCCCTGCATATAATGGACGTATAGAAACTAAGGTAAAACTAAAGCTTTTACAGGGCAATTGTCAAGAAGTATTCCTTTTGTGTAATTCTATATTCAAAATGGATATTTTTCGAAGAGCAAGAAAAAAACCCTACTCTTTGAGAAGGAAGTATTCGTGGTGCAGGATCACTTCACTGTCCACGTCCTCCACAAGGATCCAGAAAGCCTCTGACGTACCATGAACCTTCTCGTCCCACTGGAAATCTGGTGTTATAGTCAACTCTACTCTCAATGTTGATCTAAAAATAGAACAAAATAAATTATTTCTCTGAATTTTAGAGTCAATATCACATCTGTAACAACTTAAATAATGTAACGTCCAAGATGTTGAAAAAACAACAAAGTTTCATGCAGAAAAAGAAACACAATCGCATATACATATTCAACAATCTACAGATGCTCCCCAAGAAACCCTGCAATGTAATTAACAGGATTTAAATTGTGAGCTTTAAAGCCATATAACTGACAATATGATTTAGTGTTCATCTGCAAAAACTGTATTACTTATCTGTAACAGCTACATGACTTTCAATGTGCAATTTTAATGGAATTCGTCCCTTATGCATATGCTATATAATGCTACCGAGTATTGCCAGCCTTACTTCTGTGCATTCTGACCGGACTTTAGGCTGTCAGCTGCTCAATACGGGTAATATGATATTCCAATCACTTAAAATTATAAACACATAGAAAATCAATGAATGGATATTTTTATCAATGCATTCAAGAATGGATATGGAAATTTCTGACGGAAAATAAGCATATAGTAATAAATAAAAACCTTGTAATTGGTAGAATGTGCACAGAAAGCTCGAGTTTTGGGAACTGATGAATAAACTTGTGAACATTCTTGCCGAACTTTGGCATCTTAATGAGTTCTCCGATCTCGTTATGATTCAGATCATAAAGTCTCTCAAACGGTAAATTCTTCTTCTCAATTCTCTTTACTACTTCCTCTTTCTCGTGAACTTTCTTGAACTTGAACTGCCGTAACGGGGTCATTGACTGCCACCTGTTAACAAACACAATGCCAACAAGATCATATCTTTAATATAAATATAGGCTCGGCTTATCAAATTACAGGACTAGGCCCATCTAAAATTATTTTATTCATTTGTGATTATATATTTGTATCACCAACCATGTAAAATATTTAGAGCAAGTGCTACAGTTTAAACTCAAATAACTGACATACATTTATCTGTTTGTTTATTTTCATTTAACTGAATTCCACTGTGTAAAACAATCGTTGATTGGTTGTTAAGAAGGGTAATCCTAAAACTATGGTTATCGACACATGGACACAAACATCTACTTACAAATTACTTCTGATTATATTTTTTGAATCACTTTAAAATGCATGAAAATGGGCTTAAGCATCGACTTCTGTATCATCTTATACTAATACTTATAATATAACTCATACTTTATAAATATAAATACAAAATCTTACCATACAATTTTCTCTATTCAACTAAATTTTTTGCATTTTGAAACCAAAATTCCTATACTTTACAATAGACGGACAGATCAAACTTAAGTAGGTCAAGCCTATGATATAACTTAAGATATAGATTATTAATAGTATTCAGCAATAAGAAAGTAACTTTTTCAATCAGTACTACAATAATAAAGTAGAATATAGATATTTAATAGACTTACATTCGTTTATCAACCATTTTACAGAGTGCTAGAGCCTTGTCAGTAAGCTGTGCCCATCCTCTATGTAACACAATCTCAAACACGGCTCGCATTAGCCGACTAGCAGACTGGGTCACATATACCATGTCTGCCATAAGCGCGAAACCCTCCAACTATAATATATAATAAATAATATAAGGAAAGATATCAAATACAATTCTTCCATCAATCAATGTCTACACTATTTATGACTGTTATTCTATAATTGGTAACAAAAAATCTTTAAAGAGGTTTTCGGGAGTTTACATATAGACATATAAGCAAAACAAAAACTGTGCAATCAAATTTCTTTCAACTTGGCATGATGTTAGAATATAATGACAGAACAAAGTATTGTGCTACATTTTTTTTCAATAAGTGGTACGAAAACAATTGTGTTCGTGACTATACCTTTAACTGTGAGATATAAGCCTGTAACAGTACATTGACTTTAGCACTTGGTTCTTCAATACTCTCTTTGATTGGTATAGGAACTCTTTCCAGCAACTTCAACAGTTCCAACTTCTCTTCCTGTAAAACAGTTCACATTGTTTTGACCCTTTCCTCGCTAAATTATCTTAAATGGACTTATCATTTTTTTTCAATCTAGACAAAACCATTCATCAATTTCAAGAAATGTTCATAGCATTTACTAAATGAATAGCAAACAGTGCAGACCATAATCATTAATCATAACGTAACATGAAATAATGCAATGTCTTCACAATAATTTGCAAAATGTAAATAGATGCAAGAAACCACAAAAAATTAGCCATGGATGTGTTTTTAACTGTTTATTTAGTTATTTTCATGAAATACAATATATATCTCATTGATGTCCCTTAAGATATACTTTATACATAAATGTGTTCCATTCTTATCTATTGAACAAAACATCACACAAAAGAATTTCTAAAATCTACAGGCTTTTTCATGTCTTTCAAGATGATCAGAACTTTTTTTGACACACAGCCTGTCATTTATGCAGTCGGGTAAGACTCTAAACTGTGGGCTACTAAAACTTAATTATTTTAATATTTTATTTGATATTTTATTGAATTCAGGATTTCTATTGAATTCAGGAAATCAATCCAGATTAATGTCTTCAATTTAAAATGACCATATTTTCATAAGGTAATAATATATGACTAATATGTACACTTCCTTACCTCTCTAACTGTGATATATTTAAACTCTGATGACAGAGAGAACACTCGGAATAGTTCTATTTCACTAAGTGTAGGTTTCAAAAGCTGATTGTATGTGGCTATTGTCTCGTGTGTAAGGTAAAAGTGGCTCGCAATACGTCCCAACTCTGTCACCTGTAAAATATATACATATATATTTCTTTTTCTGCTTGGTTCTTAAGACCAAATAAAATAAGCCTTTTACCAATGTCTGTAAGTAGCTTAATCCATTGTTCTAATTTATTAAGTTATGGCTACAAAATGTAATATCATCACTGTCATTTACACAAAAGCTGTGCTCATTAATTCTAAGTGTTTGGTAGTATAACAAGAGACTGGATAATGCAGAATTTTCTAAGTTCAAAAAAGGGCTCTAATCCTGTCGAATTCCAGTAAGAGTTATTGGCCTTGGACAGTGATCTCCTAGTATGCTCTCAAATAACTGAGCAAAGTTTCAACACATTCCCTTCAGTAGTTTTGAGATACAAACTTGCACACAAAAACTTGACCAAAGTGTGACGCGGATGCCTGGTTGTGAATAATAGCTCTCCCTATTCTTTTAATAGTCCAGTAAAAACCTGTTTTTACCTTTTTGTTGGGTAGAAGACACATCATTACTGCAAATATAATCTGACAACTTTTAAGCTTTTCATTGATAGTGGAAGAACCTGCAATCCCCAATCTTTGTACTATCATAATTACAGGAGCATGCAGACATCATAATTACAGGAGCATGCAGACAAGACAGCTGCTTAGAAATCTTATACAAATGAAATTCAAAGTCTTTGTGGAAATTTAGCCTACAGTTTTGTGGCAAAACAATTGAGGTCAGTGACTAACTTTCAGCCATGGTACATAATTATACCCCAAATACAACCCAAATTTAGTACAAATACCAACTTAGTTATAAGCATCCAAATTTAAATAAATTTCACACATTGTTTTAACTTTCCACTTTTAATGTACATGTTTATCTTATATTGAGAAACTATAAAACTTTACATCTTTAAATTAGAAACAGATATATTAAAGAAATATTTTGGAAAAGGTGAAATTTTGAAAAGCTTTTAAAGTTTTTTTGTTTTTGTTTGTAAATTTTTAATGCAAAAGATTCGTCATATATATATATATATAACAACAGTTTAATCTACCTGGAAACTGCCCGTCTTTTTGTCATACTTGACGAGGTTGTGTTTATCAAGAAGACAAGCTGCTGAATGAATCAGATCTTTCCGACGTTGATGCAGCAATGGATCGTCTTTGATCTGGTCGTGACTAACTCCGTACAAGGTCGGCTGACGTAACATTCGAATATAAAGGTATGTGTAACCTGAAAATAATGATCCTTACATTTTTCAAATGAAGTTTTGAAAGACATACAATAGAATTCAGTGCATCAGTTATATCATTTAAAAACATTGTAGCTAGCTTTTTAATCAAGTGATGAAATAAACATGTTTTTCATTTAAATTCTTCTTTTATAATATAACTACTATATTTAGCCAACCTATATTATAAGTAATAAATATCGACATACATGTATAACAAAAGTATATGTCAGATATCACATGACATACCTAGCCAATCAACTGCTTCTTTGACATTCTGTACAGTGCCGAGGACCACCTCCGCGTTAAGGTTATCAGCCATTTTGCCGATAAACTGACTTTCAATTGGTAACTGTTGATTCATCAATGACAAATAATACTGAAGCTCACTGTGATTGGTCAACATGATACCTTCTCCTTTAGTGTCATACTGAGGTCTTCCAGCACGTCCTAACATCTACAAATACAAGATAATACATCTCAGATCTAGTCATATTTCTACAAGTATCATTCATGACTATTTGTCATGGTAAAATTACAGTTAACAAATTGATGTGGTGATTTTTAAGCCATACAGGAATAGGAGGACTTAAAAATTGAGCCGCAACACAACAAAACCAACATAATGCGTTTGCGACCAGCATGGATCTAGACAAGCCTGCTCATCCGCGCACTCTGATCAGGATCGCTATCAGTTTCTCTACTTGTAATAGAGTTGGTAAGCGAACAGCATGAATCCTGATAAGACTGCGCGGATGCGCAGGCTGGTCTGGATCCATGCTGGTCGCAAACGCACTATGTTGGTTTTGTCATGACGCGGCTTAAATATTATTTCTGGCACGAGCAACCATATCCAAAGAACATCTGACCTGTTTGCTAGCTAGATGACATGCTCATTTAGAGTCAGAAACATTCACCATATAATAAGAGGCACTTTCTTATAGGCATCTCAGTTTACATTTTGCTGTTTTCCTTTTCCTTTTCAAGGCTAAATTTCAACTGTAGGTTTACCGGCTGAACATTGTTTAAAGATCATACAATTTTTTTTATTAAGAATTAATTATATGAACACAACTTAGAAATTTATTGTAAATATACAGTTATTGTAAATGTATCATATTTATTACAAATTATTTATTGTGTATATGTATGTGTGCATGTATTTTAAATTAGTAATAATCAAGGGCAACTTTAATCATTTATTTTACATCTTTCATCATATGCCTTTCATACAAAAACGGATAAATGGAGACGAAAAAAATGAAGAAATTTATGGAAAGCATCCTGGAAAGGATAAAATTGTGTTTATCATTCACTAATGGCATATCAAAACTAGTAGTACCTGCATGACATCAAGGGCACTTAACTCCACCCATCTTCCCTTCTCTGGACTGTATATTTGTGTCCCTTTAATAATGACAGTATGTGCGGGTAGATTGACACCCCAGGCGAGAGTTGATGTTGACACTAACACTTGTATATGTCTGTCTGTGAACAAATCCTCTACCAGGGCTCGATCAACTCTGTATATAAAAACATTTCATGTATAAAATGTGCTTTTTCTAATTCAATCTATCACTATATCTAACAAACAGAGTAATCTTAACAAACAGAGTAATCTCAACAGACGGAGTAATCTTAACAAACAGAGTAATCTCAACAGACAGAGTAATCTTAACAAACAGAGTAATCTCAACAGAGGGAGTAATCTTAACAAACAGAGTAATCTCAACAGACAGAGTAATCTTAACAAACAGAGTAATCTCAACAGACAGAGTAATCTTAACAAACAGAGTAATCTCAACAGAGGGAGTAATCTTAACAAACAGAGTAATCTCAACAGACAGAGTAATCTTAACAAACAGAGTAATCTCAACAGACGGAGTAATCTTAACAAACAGAGTAATCTCAACAGACAGAGTAATCTTAACAAACAGAGTAATCTCAACAGACAGAGTAATCTTAACAAACAGAGTAATCTCAACAGAGGGAGTAATCTTAACAAACAGAGTAATTTCCAGAGACAAATTTTCTCCACAGACAAACATAGTACTCTCCTCAAGCAGATTTTTTAAACAGACAATATTCTTCACTATCAAAAAGAATAACCTTAACAGACAAATTATGTAATCTCAACAGACAAATTGAAAGTTCTCAACAGACAGAACAGGGGTATTTCACATTTTAATCCTAAGTATAAATCTTTGATAATGAAACAAAAATTTCCTATAAATCTGGTTCCAGTAACTTTACAGTATCATTAAGTACATACTTATTCATGCCAGCATGATGTATAGCAAAGCCATATGGTAGTAGATCTTTCAGCTCCAAATTCTTCACATGTTCCGATTCTGTACGTAAAACTTCTGTTGATATTGATCCTTCCTTCAGGAAGAGACCCAGTGTATCTTTCTCCAGGCACATGTCTCGTATTGCACGAGCTGTCTTTCCTGTTTCCTTTCTCGAATGTACAAATACCAAAACCTGGAAAAAATAGAATGTTCTCTATCAATATACTTAAAATTATGATGAGGTTGTTTAATTCTGTAGCCTCTGCAGAGGTGCCCTTTGTTTAAGAAAAAATATTTTGGTTTTTGTGTCGCCTCTACGGAGAAGTGGGGACATATAGGGATCACTTCTCCGTCGTCTGTCTGGCCGCCCTTCCGTCACAAAACTTGTCCGGACTATTCCACATAAACTACTGGTGCAATTTCATCCAAACTTTACAGGAATGATCAGTGCCAAGTTTAGTTGTGCATATTGTCAGCATTTTCCGGTTCAATGATTTTTGTCAGAGTTATGGCCCTTTAATAATTTTTATTTTTAAAAGTTTGTCCGGACTACTTCTCTTATACCACTAATGCAATTTCAATGAAACTTTACAGGATTGATCTGTAGCTCAAGTCCTTGCGCATATTGCACGGGTTTTCCGGGTGAATGATTTTTGGCCAAGTTATGGCCCTTTGATAAAAAGGTGTTTTTTTCTGTGTGTTGCCAGATACACAAAGCTTGTCCGGACTACTCCTCATAAACTACTGGTGCAATTTTATCCAAACTTTACAGGAATTATCAGTACCAAGTCTAGTTGTGCACTGTCTGTCTGTCTGTCACAAAACTTGTCCCAACAGGAAATTGGCCATCATGAGGCGACACATGTGATCACTGATCGCTCTTGTTAATTATTACGTTAAATGAAATATATTGTTGTTTTTACATGTTCAGTGTATGTAAGATACCAAATTACTTTGCAGAGTTGTCAATTCTGATCAATAAGCATCATTTAGTTTTAAGGAACAAAAAATATAAGTAATGAGAAAGAATGAAAACATGAATTAGTTAAACTGAAAATAATTCTCTTCTTTCCAAAGGTAGTTTTAGGCATTGATAAATATCTAATACCTTCAGAAGAAAAATTCTGTAAAACATGTCTCAACATTTGGCTTCTCTCAAAATATTTCTTTAACTAGTAATCTTTTATTAATAATAATTCATTAGTTTACCTGATTTTTCCCAGCATGCTCCATAACCTTCTCGTAGACAATCTCGTTCATAATCTGAAATCTCTTCACTGGTTTCTTCTCAGTTATACCAATAAACTGCTGTTCTAACGGTACAGGTCTGAAACTGTTGTCAAAGAAGAACAAGCCCTCAGATGGCTCGACACGTAGAAACGTGGCCACGTCTTCATAATTAGGCAGAGTAGCACTGAGGCCAACAAGCCGGACATCCTCTTGGGTAGTTTCAATGTTTCTTATCGTTCTGAAAGTAAATTTTTTAGTTTTAAATATTTCAAATTATATTATTAGTGTAACTACTATACTGTATACTTTAAATTTCATAAAGGACCATATTTATTTAACAAAAAAGAAGAAAATATTTATTGCCAAGCAAGAGACCATTTTATAATGTACGTAGTACGTAATAAAAGATACAAAAATCAAATCAATATCTGTTCTTTCAACCATTATGAACTGTTATGAATTGGTTAAAATAGACTTATACCTCTTTTCAGTTTTCATATATCTTTTTTCCTTACATTTTTGTCACATGAGAGGGCATTTTCCACTGGGATGTAATTATTGGAGAAAATACCATGATTGAGATCTGTAATACTTAGGTAAAAAATCTGACATATTGCACTTCTAGAAGAGCTAACAGCCTTTGTATATTCTTAAGTAACCTACCTGGCAACAAGAGATTCTAAAACTGGTCCTCTTTCATCGTGCAATAAATGCACCTCATCCTAAAATACAAAATAATTTCTTAAGTTATGATATGAAATAACAATACAATTGTTTAAAAAAGGTTCTTTGTTTTACCAATATCAGATTTCAATTAAGTTTATGATGTTCTTTGCTATTTTTTTAGACACACTAAATAGTTGCAAATTTGTACTAGCCGGTATTAGTCAGGGAAGTAAAATTTAATGTCCCACCAACACCGCTTATGTCATATAGTAACATAACTGTCATATGGCAAGATGCTCTATTATCAAATATTTAAGCTTATAGCTTTTCAGCAATGGCTTTTGTAAGAGAGGGACTTAAAATAAGCTATTGTGCCTTATGCACGATTCAAACCGATATATATTCTACCTATCAGATGTTATGATATAAATAACACAGTAAATGAATCAAAATGTCAACCAAGTTCAAATGAAAGTTGTGACAAAATGAACTGCTCAGTCACACAAACAAGAGGGCCATGATGGCCCTGAGGTCGCTCACCTGTATATAGCCCCCCCCCCCAACCATCCCCCCCAACCTTGCAGGGCCAATTTAACCCAAGGGCTTTTATTTGCACAAACTTGGTAGACACATATAAGAAGATGTTTCATGCTAAACATCTAAGCTCTAGCTCATTGGGCTTTTTTAAAGAAGATTTTTTTTTGAGTTTTTACTATACACATATAGTTAAAAACAATGACACCCCTGGGGCCGGGCCAGTTTTGACCCCAGGGCTTTTATTTGAACAAACTTTGTAGACACTTACTAGAAGATGTTTCATGCTTAATATCTAAACTCTAGCTATTTGGGTTTTTTCAAAGAAGATTTTAAGTTTTTGCTATGTATACACATATAAAGAAAATCAATGACCCCCAGGGCGGGGCCAATTTTGACCCCAGGTCTTTTATTTGAACAAACTTTGTAGACACTCACTAAAAGATGTTTCATGCTTAATATCTTAACTCTAGCTATTTGGGTTTTTTCAAAGAAGATTTTTTAAGTTTTGCTATACACATATAAGGAAAATCAATGACCCCCGGGGCGGTGCCAATTTTGACCCCAGGGCTTTTATTTGAACAAACTTGGTAGACACCTATTAGAACATGTTTGATGCTAAATATCTTAGCCATAGCTCTTTGAGTTCTTTAAAAGAAGATTTTTTAAGTTTTTACTATATGCATATAGGGAAAATCAATGACCCCCCGGGGCGGGGCCAATTTTGACCCCAGGGCTTTTATTTGAACAAACTTGGTAGACACTTATTAGAACATGTTTCATGCTAAATATCTTAGCTCTATCTCTTTTGGTTCTTTAAAAGAAGAGTTTTTAAGTTTTTACTATATGCATATAGGGAAAATCAATGACCCCCTGGGGCGGGGCCAATTTTGACCCCAGGGCTTTTTTGTGAACAAACTTGGTAGACACCTATTAGAACAATCTTAGCCATAGCTCTTTGAGTTATTTAAAAGAAGATTTTTTAAGTTTTTACTATATGCATATAGGGAAAATCAATGACCCCCCGGGGCGGGCCAATTTTGACCCCAGGGCTTTTATTTGAACAAACTTGGTAGACACTTATTAGAACATGTTTCATGCTAAATATCTTAGCTCTAACTCTTTTGGTTCTTTAAAAGAAGAGTTTTTAAGTTTTTACTATATGCATATAGGGAAAATCAATGACCCCCTGGGGCGGGGCCAATTTTGACCCCAGGGCTTTTATTTGAACAAACTTGGTAGACACCTATTAGAACATGTTTGATGCTCAATATCTTAGCCATAGCTCTTTGAGTTCTTTAAAAGAAGATTTTTTAAGTTTTTACTATATGCATATAGGGAAAATCAATGACCCCCTGGGGCGGGGCCAATTTTAACCCCAGGGCTTTTATTTGAACAAACTTGGTAGACACTCACTAGAAGATGTTTCATGCCAAATATCTAAGCTCTAGCTCTTATGGTTTTTTAAAAGAAGATATTTAAAGTTTTTTCTTTCGGTTGCCATGGCAACCAGAGTTCTGCATGGAATTAAATTCTTTGAACAATTTTTAAAGGTGACCACCAAAGGAACATTCCTGTGAAGTTTGGATGAAATTGGCTTAGTGGTTTATGAGGAGATGTCATTTAATGTAAAAGTTTACGGACGGACGCCGGACGGACGCCGGACGAAAAGCGATCACAAAAGCTCACCCTGTCACTTTGTGACAGGTGAGCTAAAAATATTAGACAAACATACAAAACTTGTAAGTTAAATAAAGGGAGCTTACAAAGATCATAAGTCTGACAAGTTGTGTATAAGTTCTCTCCCCTCCTTTTCTTGTAATGATATCCCATTTCTCTGGTGTACAAACAATAATCTGAGTGGCATTTATCTGTTCCTTTGTCACTTGAGAATCACCTGTCAACTCCTCTACTTTGATACCATAGGACTTCAATCTCTGTAACAGGAAGAATTCTTTTTTATCAGCATGTAAATGATTATAATTATGCAATACGGGACTACTTTAAAGACTCATTTCTGTACTCATCAATAATCAAGCACTTATTTCAAACAAAACCGAGTGACTAAATTCAAATTTCCAACAAATGTACCTGAACCGTAGCTAAATAACTAAAACTACAAAGAACTGTTACAATGTTTTCAGCCACTTAATAAGCAAACAGTTTGTTGACCTGATAAGGTTCATTTAGTTTGAATTGATTACACAAAACAAGTATAAACACAGTATATGTCATATGGCGACTTTACAGCCATACTGGTGGAAGAAGACCTAAGGTTTCCTTGTGAGCATTATTTCAGGCACAAACTGGCACCTGAGTAGAACCACCAACATTCTGTAAGCTAGCTGGATAGCTTACTCACATTTACGAATCCAAAGTCTCTGTCTAGATTCAAACTCACAGTGATGGGGGCAAGTGGTCTGATGCCATTAACCTTAACAACTCGGCCACAGATGCCCCTTGGTCATAGATCAAGAGACAAATCTTTGCAAAATATTTTATCAGTTTTGATATTAATTAAACCTGAATGAAACCAATTTATTATAATTATACTAACAATTTTAGAAACAGCATTTGATCATTTAATGGTAATACTGCTAAACTTTAATTTGTATACATGTATAACAATTTTAAAGGTTCTACACACCATTCCAAATCCGCCAACCATTTCCTGTACAAGTGATTTCATGGGTGCCACATAGACTATCTTAAACTCATCTCCGTTGATCGTACCATCAGGATTCACATGCTTACCAATCTCTCGTAACATGGTCAACAATGCAACATTTGTTTTACCTGCTCCCTATTTTAATATAAACAATGCAAGTTCAAAATTAAGAGTAATAAGTTCAAAATAAAGAGTAATACACATCAAGTATAAACAATGTTCATTTTAAAAACAGAACACATGTTTGCAGAAATATCACAAAATTTATCAATAGCTTCCATACTAGAAAATAATTTAATGTCACAAACAGAATTTAAACAGTTAGTCATGAAGAACTTTATTACAGACTCTTCTTACAGAATAACTATCATGAAATGTTACTGACAGTGAAGAATCTATAAGAACATCTACATTTCAATGATATCAAAAAAAGTTCAAGTTCATTGGCAATTCTTATTAATTTTTATATTTCAAAACAGCAAAAAAATAAATTCTGAAATGTTAAATATTTCATTATCATACTGTATAATTGAATTCTGACAATAAGAAACTTGTAGGTAGCTCTTTTCCCTAGCAATCATTAATGTAGAGAATAAACTTACTGTTGGGGCACAAAGGAGGAGATTTTGATCTGTTTCCATTGCTGCTTTAAACAAGCGACTCTGTATTCTGTTCAATGTTTGGAACCCTTCAAAAGCTGGCTGAGCATATTTTGGTAGCCTGTCTATATTCACCAATGACTGAAAAAATGGAGAGCATATCAGCATTAACTCTCCTGTTGCTACTATTAAAGAACACAAATCTATCATTACAAATAATAATAATTCTGAGAATAATGAGCCAATATTAAAAACCTTTGCAAATCTTTTCACTCAAATTAGGGCAAAAATAGCACAAAGATACGACTTTGAATTTATTTCTTAGAATATTTCTTACTTATCTTTTGCATATCTTTCTGTTTTAAGTTTTTAGGCTCTAAGACCTCAGTGGAGTTCCTTTAATCTAACTGATCTTCAAAACAGAACAGTATTTCATTTACAACCTCAATTTTCCTGTCAAAAAACAACATTACCTCGTCCGAGTCAAACGGTTGTGGTTTTAGAGCAGGTACATGCACCTCCTCATACCCTTTCCTCTGTTTTCTAAATGATCCATCTGGTAGCTGACACTTCTTGTTGGCCATCAAATGACTGCCATGAGTGAATGACAAGTCCTCAAGATCAAGATTGCTGACATATCCAAGCTCCTGTGTAGAAAATAATTCCAATTTTTTTGTTTGTTCATTTTCAGTTCATTAAATTTCCAGTTATTTTAATGCTGTTTACTAATTCAATTTAATTTAAGCATTTTTTTCCTGGTATTTAATGGTGAGCAATTATAAAAGAATACTGCCCCCATTACCATCATTTCACAACCCATTTTGGCGAGACACCAAATTTCTTCAAAAAGATGCGGCATCACTTAAAATAGCTTTAAAAAAAGATTGCATTTGAGAACAAGAACTGTCGGAGGACAGTAAAGCTCGACTATTCGAAAATTTGTCACAAGGGTGTATCATTGAGTATAATAATGCTTACCTATATGAATACATAAAATTGTCCGAAAAGGTACAAACTCTTCAAGTTTCAATACATTCCCTTCAGTAGTTATGGAGATACAAGCTTACATACAAAAACTTAACCAAGATTTTCTATGTCGAAAAGGGGGCATAATTATGAAATAAAACAATTCAGAGTTATGGGACTTGTACAATCACCTTAGATAATCACAGAGACCAAGTGTGTGAAGTTTCAATCCATTCCCTTCAGTAGTTATGGAGATACCAGCTTACACGCAAAAACTTAACCAAAATTTCTAAGTCGAAAAAAGGGGCATAATTATGTTAAAAAGCAAATCCGAGTTATGGGACTTGTGCCAATCATCTAAGATAATCAGAGAGAACAAGTGTGTGAAGTTTCAATCCATTACCTTCAGTAGTTATGGAGATACCAGCTTACATGCAAAAACTTAACCAAGAATTTCTAAGTCAAAAAGGGGCATAATTATGTAAAAAAGCAAAATCAGAGTTATGGGACTTGTGCCAATTATCTTAGATAATCACAGAGAACAAGTGTGTGAAGTTTCAATCCATTCCCTTCAGTAGTTATGGAGATACCAGCTTACACGCAAAAACTTAACCAAGAATTTCTAAGTCGAAAAAGGGGCATAATTATGTAAAAAAGCAAATCAGAGTTATGGTACTTGTGCCAATTGTCTTAGATAAACACAGAGAACAAGTGTGTGAAGTTTCAATCAATTCCCTTCAGTAGTTATGGAGATAACAGCTTACATACACAAACTTAACTAAGAATTTCTAAGTCGAAAAAGGGGCATAATTATGTTAAAAAGCAAACCAGAGTTATGGGACTTGTGCCAATCATCTTAGATAATCACAGAGAACAAGTGTGTGAAGTTTCAATCCATTCCCTTCAGTAGTTATGGAGATACCAGCTTACATACAAAAACTTAACCAAGAATTTCTAAGTCGAAAAAGGGGCATAATTATGAAAAAAAGCAAATCAGAGTTATGGGACTTGTGCCAATCATCTTTAGATAATCACAGAGAACAAGTGTGTGAAGTTTCAATCCATTCCCTTCAGTAGTTATGGAGATACCAGCTTACATACAAAAACTTAACCAAGATTTTCTAAGTCGAAAAAGGGGCATAATTATGAAATAAAACAATTCAGAGTTATGGGACTTGTGCCAATCATCTTAGATAATCACAGAGAACAAGTGTGTGAAGTTTCAATCCATTCCCTTCAGTAGTTATGGAGATACCAGCTTACATACAAAAACTTAACCACAGGGACGCCGACGCCGACAAATGGGTGACTGCATTAGCTCGATTATTCTGCGAATAGTCGAGCTAAAAATGCTATGCCACCGCATTAATACAACACTAAATAGTAGTGTAGGAACAGATTTTCTTTGTTTCTATACAATTTTGAAGATTGTCATAATGCATAGATCCCTGACCTATCTAATTCTTATTATCAGATTAGTGGTTAAATCTGTTGTTAACTCAATAAAAGATCAGAGTAGGAATATATCAATGCACTTGAGTCTAGTGAATTTGGTGGTGAAGGTCATATTTCACACAGCCTAAATTTCATGACTACATCAAAGGACAACATAGTAAGACACTTTGTCAAAATCTAGGTCAGCTGAAATCAAAGTTTACTTAACATCTTAATCTGTACACATGGTTCAAATTTCATAGCTGTACATCAAAGGACAAGAAAGTAGGTCACATCATCAAAATCTAGTTCACCTGATATCAAAGTTCAATTTTACAACTAAAACTGTGCACATGGTCAAAATTTCATTGCTGTACATTAAAGGACAAGAAAGTAGGTCACTGTCCCCTTGGGCAAGGCAAAATTTTGGACCCAAGGGTTTAATTCAAAACAATCTTGATACAGGTCCACCAAACAACATTTCAAGTCAAATATCTAAGCTGTAGCTTTCTCCTATTCAGAAAAGATTTGTTTTATTTTCTGTTTTTACTACGTGAACATAATGAGATTCACTGCCCCTGGGCAGGGCCAATTTTAACACTAGGGCATAATTAAAACAACTTTAGTAGAGAACCCATAGAATATATTATAGAGCAAACATCAAAGCTCTATGCCTTGTACCTTCAGACAAAAATATTTCTTTTTTTTTTTTACTATATGTACATAGTAAAAATCAATGACTCCTGGGGGTGGGGCCAATTTTGACCCCAGGGCTATAATGTGTACAATCTTGCTAGAGTTTCACTACATAATGTTTCATGCAAAATATCTTAACTCTAGCCTTTGTAAATTTAGAGAAGGTGATTTTTTAAGTTTTTACTATATACATATAAGGAAAACCTATGGCCCATGGGGCGGGGCTAATTTTGACACAAGAGGCAAAATTTGAACAACTTTGTAAAGTACCTATAGATGATATCATTTAACAAAATATTCAAGCTCTAAGCCTTGTACCTTCAGACAATAAGATTTTTTTATTTTTTACTATATGTATATATTGAAAATCAATGACCCCGGGCAGGGGCAATTTTGACCCCAGGGCTATAATTTGAACAATCTTGCTAGAAGTTCACTTCACAATGTTTCATGCAAAATATCTAACCTCTAGCATTTGCTAGAAGAAATTTTTTTACTATAAAGTTTTTTCTATATACATATAAGGAAAAACAATGACCCCAGGGGCAGGGCCGATTTTGACCCCAGGGCTATAATTTGAACAATCTGAGTAGATGTCTACCAGACAATGCCTTATGCAAAATATCTAAGCTCTAGGCCTTTTGGGTCTTTACAAGAAGGTATTTTAAGTTTTTACTATATGTACATATAGTGAAAATCAATGACCCCCGGGGCGGAGCTGATTTTGACCCCAGGGCTATAATTTGAACAATCTTGGTAATGGTCTATCAGACAATGCCTTATGCAAAATATCTAAGCTCTAGACCTTTTGGGTCTTTACAAGAAGTTATTTTAAGTTTTTACTATATGTACATATAGTGAAAATCAATGACCCCGGGGCGGGGCAGATTTTGACCCAGGGTTATTATTTGAATAATCTTGGTAGAGGTCTACCAGACAATGCCTTATGCAAAATATCTAAGCTCTAGGCCTTTTGGGTCTTTACAAGAAGTTATTTTAAGTTTTTACTATATGTACATATAGTGAAAATCAATGACCCCCGGGGCGGGGCCGATTTTGACACCAGGGTTATAATTTGAACAATCTTGGTAGAGGTCTACCAGACAATGCCTTATGCAAAATATCTAAGCTCTAGGCCTTTTGGGTCTTTACAAGAAGATTTTTTAAATTTATTCTTATAATTCCTTTTGGTTGCCATGGCAACCAGATTTCTGCATGGAATGAAATTCTTTGAACAACTTTGGAAGCCCTTCACCCAAGGATCAATCCTGCCAAGTTTAGTTGAAATTGGACAAGTGGTTTTTCACAAGAAGATTTTTTAAGTTCACTATATAATCTATATAACACACACACACACAAACAAACACACAGGTGAATCGCTATATGCCACCGCATCGCAGATGCTGCGGTGGCATAAAAACAGTATCTATAATAAAAATCACCAAAAACATGTGCCTTGACTGAACTACAGTAAAGTTGAGACAAAACAAGAGCTGTCCGTAAGACAGCGCGCTCGACTTTTTTATTGCTTGCCAATAAAAAAAGTTTTTGCAGTAAAAGGCAATACAAGAATCTCTGTATTTTTAAAGTGAACTAGTTGTTTGATACCCTTGAATATTACAGCAATGTTTATATGACATAATTTATGGTAAAGTGAACAAGTGGATAGGAATGAATTTTTTTAGATTTTTTAAGTTTTTTAGTGCTTGCCTATAATACAAAACATTGACAGTTAAGGGCCATAATTCAAATAAAATCTTTGACAGAATTACCTTCTCCTGGACATGTTTGGGAATCATGATTGTAAACAAGTATTCCAACTTTCAAATTAATATCTCAAAACAGTTCAGTCAAAAAGTGGACTGGTACTAAAAACTTAACCAAGATTCTAAGTCGATAAAAGGCCTTAATTTTTAAAACAAATCCTTGACAGAGTTACCTTCTCTTGCGTACAGATGGGGGTAATGATGTGAAATAGCATTAAAAGTTTCAAAGCAATATCTCAAAGGGTTAAGGCAATAAGTGGATTTTACCCATATTCAATGTATTTTCTAAGTCAAAAAGGGGCATAATTCTGTCAAAAACCTTGACAGAGTTATGTCCTCTTGTCTGTTGATGAAGGTCGTGATGGTAAACAAGTATGGTCAGTTTCAAAGCAATACCTCCAATGGTTTTGAAATAAAGTGAGGTGGTACAAAAAACTTAACCAAGCTCAATACACTTTCTAAGTCAAAAAAGGGCCATAATTCTGTCAAAAACCTTGACAGAGTTATGTACTCTTGTCTGTAGATGGAGGTTATGATGGTGAACAAGTATGGTAAGTTTCAAAGCCATACTTGTAATACTTCTGAAATAAAGTGGGGTGGTGCGAAAAACTTAACCAAGGTATGACGCCAACGCCGACGCCGACGCCGGGGCGAGTAGGATAGCTCCCCTTTTCATAGAAAAGTCGAGCTAAAAACTGGAACAGTACCTGTGTATCGTCGGTATCCATGGCCTCAATATCTGCTGCGACGCGGCTTTTCCTTGCCTGGTCTCGACGTGACCTCTCTTCAGATACGATATCTTCTTTATCTATAGCTTGTAGAGCCTGTAAAATCTTCAGTAATTCTGGTTCACTCTCCATCTTCTCCTCTATGTCAACTTTTTCTTTCTCATTCTGAGCTTGAGCCAGTAGTGTACAGTATAGGACTGAAAAAACAACCAGTTAGCCAATGAGTGCTTGATTTAAATGTCTCCCTTGGGCAAAGTGTCACCTAGATAAGTTAAAGTGGAGTGGCTTAATCTTCATACAATTATTTGGGTGTTGGATGCTCACTGAATTTTTTTTAACAATAGAAAATCACAGTGATTTTTCATTGTATATTACCAGAGGCCTATAAAATGCCTTTTCCCAATTGAAAATTTCTTTAAAATCATGCAGTTTTCCTAAAAATCTGAACTTACACCAGCTTGTTAACTTCCCAAATTAGCAATATTAGCGGTAATTTTTTCCAAAATCAAGGAACTATGGCATCTTCCCAATTAAGTGAGAAAACCCACAGCATCAGAGATTTCTATTGAATACAGTTATACAAGAAGTCTTTAATCCTACCTTTATCAGATAATCAGTGTTCTATACATTCGCATCAAAAAGTTTCGGCAAAATATGAAAATTCTTAATCTATAAAAATGATATAAAGTGAATTTCTGTCATGACTTTAAACTTACTCATCTGTCTATACTGCCTCAAAACTTTGATAAAGGCAAATGCATCAACTCCCAGTAACATGACCAACTGATTCTCTGCCTCCCTGTCATCACCAGATGCCTAAAATATGTTAAATCACAGGTAAACTTAGACCATTGGAGATGAGTGAAAAAGGTTAAAACCCAGGTTTAGACAAAGTTTAAATATTACATATATATACATCAATCTGTTTTATCTATATAATAATGTTATGGTGTTTGATGAAACTGATCTCTTTTTTTTAATTTGGAACAAAAAGAATTGCATATATGTGTGATATTAGGCTGTGAGGGAATCCACTTGATGCAATCATTAAAATTGAAATTTTTCCATTTGCAAAGAGTCAACATTGTAACTGTAAAATCACTTAACATTTTCAACTGTAAATGATGTGTACAAAATTGCATTACACAAGTATTTATCAAACAGTTCTGAAAAAATAATAAACTCCTTAATTTGATATAAAGCAAATATACCTGGAGAATTTGTAGAACTTCTTTAGATTTTGACTGTGCCATGGTTGGATCATCTGGGTAATATTTACTCAGGTTTCTCTGTAGCCAAAAGGCATCTATATCTCTCGGGTGAAGTCCAACACTATCCTTAGCACTTAGACTCTGGTCTCCACCACCAAGCTAATAAACAAAACAGATAAAGAATCTTATATATTTATAAAAAACTAGAAATGTGTCATCATGCCACGGATGCCCCCGCATGCAGCCAAAATTTCAGATGGTGCATTAGTTATTTTTTTCATTTTAAGTTCAAAGCCTTTAAAACTTTTCAATGTTAACACAAACCATTTTCATACAATGTTCAAGGCACTGAAATTATTCAGTCTTAACCTTTTAAAAATAGCATATTGCATATTTGTAGCCAAAATAATGGCTAAAAGTATGAGTGCTGAAACTGAAAGTTCAAAATTTTTCCAACATTCAGGAAAGATAAGTTTGTCTAAAATCATTGAACCACGACCAATTCAAACTTAAACTGCTTATTCCTAAGATGTATCTATATTATTTTCAAAAGTGAAATTAGGGACATAACTCTGGCAAAACATCAAATCAAACCATGACCAAATTCCAACTTGACCTGCCCCTTCCTTTGACATATCATATGTCAAATTTAAGTTGAATATGTAACAATGTTGGGTAGATAATGAACAGAAAACTGTAAATTTCATATTATTTTCAAAAGTGAAAGGGGCATTAACTCTGCCCAAAATCATTGAACCATGACCAAATTCAACTTGGCTTTGGGCATTCCAAAAAACATATCCATATGTCAAATTTGGGTTAAATGTGTTGAACCATTGGGGAGATAAAAACGGAAACTGAAAATTTCATATTACTTTCAAAGTGAAAGCGGCATAACTCTGCCAAAAATTCTTTGAACCGCGACCAAAATTGAACTTGAACCCTCCGCATTCCTTTGACGCATCCATATGTCAAGTTTGAGTTGATGTGTTGTACCTTTGGGGAGATAATGAACGGAAACTGAAAATTTCATATTTGTTTTCAAAGTAAAAGGGGCATAACTCTGCCAAAAAATCATCGAACCTTGACCAAATTCGAACTTGACCTGTAAATTTTTTTTCATGGACATATCCATATGTGTCAAGTTTGAGTTGAATGTGTTTGTACCTTTGGGAGATAATGAACGGAAACTGAAAATTCATATTATTTTCAAAGTAAAAGGGCATAACTCTGCCAAAAATCATCGAACCATGACCAAATTCGAACTTGACCTATATTTTCTCATGACATATCCATATGTCAAGTTTGAGTTGATGTTGTTGTACCATTTGGGAGATAATGAACGGAAACTGAAAATTTCATATTATTTTCAAAGTAAAAGGGGCATACTTGCCCAAAAATCATCGAAACAGACCAAATTCGAACTTGACCCTGTATTTTCTCCATGGAAACCATATCCAAATAATGTCCCAAGTTGAGTAGAATGTGTTGGTCCGTTTTGCTCAGATTGGATACTCGTCTTTATTCTTTATATGATGTTAAACCCTTCTCTCTCCTCCTCGTACTTTTTACAAATCAATGTTCGCGAATAAAGGAAAGGGATTGGTATTGGGGAAAGAACTACAGAGTGGTCATTGCTCAATGAGGAAAACTGTTCAAGTATATATTATAGATGAAATGATGAACCATATAAATACAAATTTTGAACTTCATTACCGCCAATTTTATATCGCTTACAATTTTAACATTTTACGCTTTACAACAGTTAATAGAAAGACAGACGCGTAAACATAAAGTGCATTTGATGTCTTCTTTAGTTTTCAAGTATTACAATTATTAAACACATTCCTTTGATGTAGATACTCATAACATTTTTATTTGATCTCATTATGAATTTCAAAACTGCGTAAGACGCAACCGTTAACATGATGTGTTTTTATTTATCTTTTATCATCTAGATGTTAAGTAAAACTGGTAAATTAAAACTTCAGAGTGCCTACTTTGTACTTATTTCAGACGCAGCTGTCACTTGAGTAGAGCCCCGAAATTTCTGAAGCTAGCCCATGAACCATACAGTGGAAAGATGCAAGTCTTGGAAGTGTACAACCGTTACCACTTTCCCGAATGCCCCTGAAACTTCATTGTATCATAATTTAAATATATAAAATAGCATAAGCGATTGCGTCATATTTTATCAATGTATAATTGGTATTAATATATTTAAGCATTTCTGTCAAAAGTCCAGAATACCAAACAGCAACATCAATGGAATTCGAATACTGACCTTCTCCAGCTACAATTTACCATGTATGGCGATGACTTGTATAGCTAAAGAGGAACAAACCCGGCGTATACCATTTCTGCCAACATTGGTTTAGCGAAGCGGATATGTTTCTATCTCTCAGTCTTTGAATAATCCTGATGTTGCGAGACACCAGCTGTACCTTTTTCTGTGCAGCGAAGTCCATGTACACACATGAAAATATGGTCTTTTCTTTGACCTCATCCCTACTTATATCAATATAATTAACTTTTAAGAACTTAAAAAAATGTTTATTTCAAACTAAGCTACTCGATACAGGGGTTTTTTATGACGTTTAGTTAGCAAATCGTTTCATATCTGGAATATTTTGTGCCTAAAAACTGTAAATTATCATTGTATGATTATTCTTGTCTTAATTTCTGCTCATAGAAGATAAAAACAAGTTCAAACCGTTTACTCTAATTTATTATTATAACACAGATGATAAATTAAATCTATATTTACAAGCATTATGTTTAAATATATTTCTCGATTATCATACAGCTATAACAATTTTTGAAGATAGTTGCATAGTGGACAAGCATTTACATATTAGTGTCCAGATATTTTGAATAAATATTGGTTGACATTTCGCAATGCACAAAAGAAAGCTATACAACTTACTTACGAAATTACGAAATGTCGGTTGACTTGGTTTTTCTCAGGTATCCGCTTTTTAATCGCTGCCAAAAATAATGTCGCTATGAAGCGTATTTCGCTTTCCCCCAAAATACCAATCTCCACTTTGTGATTAAAAATTGAAAAAAAAATATGTTAAATATGTTTCCGAGACAGTGAAATAGTTAATGTGAATTATCTGAACCTCTAAAAAACGCCTCATAACGGACAAAACAAAAAGGTTTTCAGGTTTTCGCTTTGATTATGGCTGGGTAATGGACTGTACTGGTTTTCATTCGTGTCATTCCATGAAAAGCGGCGTTATGGTCCCCATTAATGAAAGCGAGTGTCCTAAAATGTTAAAACAGTGAGCGGAACTAAAGAAAAAATGGGGAAATTTTAAAAAAAGGGAGGGGGAAAAATGATCAGGGTTATGAATTCGTACATATCCACACAATAAAGCACGTAAAAGGCAAAACCATATTCATTAAGTGTAGATACCAAAAACATGATACACCGGTGTAACCGTTGGCCTAGGGTTAAGGCGTCCGCCTCGGATCGGGAGGTCGAAGGCTTCGAGCCCCACGGAAGCGTTAATGAGGATGAATGTTTCTCTGGGACTCGTTCCGAAATGGCCACTTCGTGAGCCGCGAGGTAGTTAATATGTAATGGTTACCGATTTCTATCCGCCTGCGACCCTGGGCATAGTGGTAGGAATTGAGGGTACATGGTATGCAACAAAAGGTGTTCATAGTCAAATGGCTGGCCCTTTCTAGTAGGGGTTGACACTATAAATAAAACAAAGACCTGTTACCGTTTTAATCTCTTTACCTTTTTTTAACATGACGAATTATCATAATTCTGACTAGGATATACAAAGTGACGTTTATTCTATATTGAATGAAAACTGACAACAGCCTAGTTGGCACAAGTATTAATATATTCGTACATATAGTGATGACACTCTTTATAATTTTACAATTAAACTAGGTCTATCCAATTAAACCAATACCCTTCTAATTTAAAAAGCA
>NW_026867005.1:0-37910 GCF_026571515.1 Ruditapes philippinarum
TTTTTTTTTGGGAGATTGGGTTTGGGGTTTTTTTTTTTCAGTTAAACATGCTGTAAAGAGAAAAATTTTAAAAAGAATTAGTAAAAATTTTTAAAGAAAAACTTTTCCCCTTAAGTATAGGGGATTGTTTTAGTTTTTTAATTTGGTATTTTTAAGGATTAAATTTAAACCACTTTTCAATATACTTTTACCCTTTTTGGGTTTTTAAAAATACCCAAACCCTGTTTGATTTTTCGAAATTTTAAAAAACAATTTATATTTTAATGTTTTTTTCCCTTTGGAAAACGAAGTTTAAAAAATTTTGCTTTAATGTAAATTTGGCTTTGGCCCCTTCCCACATGTGAAAAACAGCCCCTTTTTAAAGGGAAAAAGAAAAAAAGCATTTTCCCTTTTGGAAGGAAATGACAAATAAGGGGCTGTTTCCAAAAAACTTTCAAATGTAGCTTTTAAGATTCAAAAACTTTTAGAAAAAGTACGGGATTTAAATATTGTTTTTTCCCCGGGGTTTCTTTTTTATGTGCGGGTATTTTAAAGGAACTTTTCTTTGTTAGCCCCGGAGTTAAACGTAAAAATGAAATGAGTCAGAGGGGTCAGGGGAAAGGATTTAAATATTTGTTTTGAAAAATATACCCCCCCTTTTTGGAAAGGAAAATTATTTGGGAAAAAAAATATTTTTTTAAAAATTTTGGTTTTTTGACCTTTTCATTTTTTGGGTTGGGAAAAAAAGGGTTTCCCAAAATACAAATTTATGAAAGGGGAAAATGGTAAAAAATCCCTTTTAAACAGTTTAAAGTATTGGGAAAATAACCCTTTTATTTATTCTTTACAAATTTAGGGGGCAAAAAAAAAAATATCTTTTTTTTTTCAAAAATGATATGGATTTGATTTTGGGAACGCATTTTTTGGGGGCCGTGGTCTGGTACCAAATTGGAATTCCATGTTTTGTGCTCTTTGTTTTAGACATAAAAAAATTTTTAAGAAATAAAATTTGATTTTAAAAATCCAGTGTTGTTTTTAAATTTAAAAGCATTTTTTTAAATTTAAGGGGTTTGTTTTAACTAAAAAAATAAAAATTAATGGGGAAAATTTTTAATAATCCCCTTTGTGTTTAATTCATTACTTTGTGAGGGTTTCGGTTATAGTTTTGCTATCAAAATAATTTAAAAACCATTAAAATTTTCACTCTGCTAGTTTATAAAATTTAAGGGTTGGTGATACAAAAAAAAGGGTACTTTTCAAAACCCCCCTTTAATGTATATAAAATTAATGATGAAAGGCACTCACTTTTCCAAAAAAAAAAATTTTTTTAAATGAAGTTTTATTTCTTAATTATCAAAAATCTGAAAATTTTATTTCAAAAAGGCATCCTAATATTTTACAAAAATGCAAACTTATTATGAAAATCATTTAAAATATATCATTATCATAACCCTTTAATATTTTTCTAGGGATATATGTAACGCCCCGCTTTGGGTTTTTGGGGGTGCACCTTTTGATAACTGTTTTTTGGGAAAACCCTCTTACATGTGTTTTTTTCGGGGTTTTGTTAGGGTTATTTTACGAAAAAATAAGCTCACTTAGGGTTTGATCAACATTATAAAATTTAAAAATGAAACCGTGGATACTTTTTAAAAGGGCCCTTTTTACTCAAATTTTGTTATTTTTTTTAAAATGACAAAAAAAGATATAAACCCAATTTTAAAAAAGGGCCAAAATTTTTAAAATTTTCAAGCAATGAGAACTTTTAGGATAACAACACATTTCTAATATTTACTTTTTTTTTAAGCAAAAATTTATTTTTATTTTAAAAAAACCCCCCCAAAAGAAGTTTAAAATAATAAATGTCTTTATACTAAAAACCCCAAAATTTTTGACTGAAAAGAAAGTTTTAATTTTTTTTCCTTTTGATTTAAAATTTTTGTTTTTTTTATTATAATAATAAGGAACAAAATGTTTGAAAATCATTTTGAAAAAGGGGATCCTTATAAACGAGGTAAAAGCTTGTTTTTTTATCAGTTTTTAAAAATGTGAAAAATTAAATTTAAATACTAAAATTTACTAATAAAAGTTACACTTAATGAAATATTTGGGAGAATGTTTTTCATAACAGAAAATGCATAATAAACTTAATTAGCTATCCCCTATTTCTTCCCCCTTTTGTTTGCAAATTGTGAATTATTTTATATTTTTGTTTGGGCACGAAAACTTAAACAAGTACCCGAATTTAAAAAGGGTGGGGCCCATTTTTTTTGAAAAGGTTTTAAAAAATTAGGTTTAATGGTTTTAAAAAAAGATGAAGGGTTGCTTTTTTTTTTAAAATTCCGCGACCCAAAAAAATAAAAATTTAAGAGGGGGCCAACCCTTAAAAAGGGGGCCTAATTTTCAAAAGGGTTTTTGCTTTTTAAACGGTATAAAAAAACCCTTTAAAACCTAATCTTTTTAAATTTTAAAAAAACCCTTTAAACCAAAAATTCTTCCCTTAAGAAATTTAAGACACTTTGGGTATTGAATATTTTTTCTTTTTTCCCTCCTAAACTTCAAGAAAGGTTTTTTCCCATCGTTTTTTTAAAATTGTTTTGAAAGGAAAACCCTATATTTTAAATTTTTTGGGGGTTTTCATGGGAAAGACTGGGTTTGGGCCAAACTATTTTTGTTTTCCTTTAAATAAAGGGCTTTTTTTTTTATTTTTTTATTAATTAAATTATTATTTTATAACTTTAATGTTTAAACAATAACAATAAAAATCAAAATTTTAATTTTTTTATTTTTTTTAATGGTGGTTTTTTTGTTATCCGTGGAAGTTTGTCCAGCTCTTTTTAAAATATACATTTTGTTAAATTTTTAAAGGGGGGGTCCCGGTTTAAACATCCCTAAAGGATTTCTTTTTTAAACCCAATTTTTCCTAAAACAAATTTAAAAACAGGAGTGTTCTTTGTTTTAAAAAAGGGCGAAGACACTTTTGCAAACTTTTTTTAATCGGGAAAACCATGTTAATTTGGGGGCAGTGGAATTCACAAATTTAAAAAACTTTCTTTTCGAGGCATTGGTAAAATAATTTTTTTTTTCCCAAAAATTTCTTAACACGATTCACATTTTTTTCTTTTTGGACCAAAAGTGCTTAATAAAAACGGTTAATGCATGGCTTAGAAATAAATGAAATATGACGTCAGGAATACATATTTAAACGTCGGGAAAATTAGAACAACTTCATTGTCCCCTAATTTTGGGTTTAAATTTTTCACCCAATTTTTTTTTTTAAATTTTTGTTTTGCTTCTTTAAGATTAGAATAAATATTCATTTTTTTGTGGGGGTTTAGTAAAAAAATGTATGATTTATATTTTAAAGTGCTTTGTTTTTTAAAAATTTTGCCTATAGTGTTTTTTAAAGGATTTTTATGTCTGCGATTTAAACTAGATTCTTGCATTTTTCAAACAACGAGGGAAATATTAGTCAAACCAAACTTAATAACATTTCTTGAGAAAAAAAAAGTGAAAATTCAAAAAAAAATTTAAAAATTAAAAAAAAAAAAACACGCACTTCTGAGATACGGTAAACGGCAGGCCAAGCGCGTATTGAAAAGGGGGCGATCTAAAAAAGGATGAATCTGTTTGTTTTCTGGGTTTCTTTTTTCCTTTTTGGACATACAGGGTTGCAAAAAACGGAAATTTTGGGCAAAACCGGGGTGAAACATTCTAAAAAAAATTTTATTTATTATTTGCTGATAAAATTTTTAAAAGCAAATTGGGAAAAACAAATTTTCCTACTAAAATTTCCCATAGGACATAGCCTCTTTTTACAGAAAAAAATTTTGACCAATGATCATTTTTGTAGTGTGATTTTTTAACTTTTTGTTTTTATTACTTGGTTTGGCCTATTTGCATCTTTTTTTTTCGGGGTTTTAACCCGGGCCCTTGAAAATAAAAAATCCCGGGGTTTTTTAAAAAAGCACGTTTTTGCAGATAGTTTGAAAATGCGTAAATATATTGTTTTTAAGGGTATTAAAAACCCTTTTTTTGTACGTTTTAAAAGGTAAAATTTTATTTTATCTAAATTTAATCGGTCGGGCGTCGAAAACATTGTTTTTTGTATTATCATTACTTTTTGAGGGATTTTTTTCTTTCTTTTTTTTTTGAAAACAAAATAGGGTTTATATAACATTGGGCCCTAGCTAATGCAATGTAGTATGCAGTAAAAAAAAGTTCGAAGAAATTCCCAAAAAAAGGGTTTTGATAAGAAAATAAAGGGCTTTTAAAATTTTAACATATCTAAAATTCCCGGTGCATTTTCCCAGTAAAGTAGAATACTTGAGAAATAGGAGTGCAGCTAAATGCATTTATTTTAAAAAACCATTTTTTTTAACATGGGGGAATGTTTTGTATAGAAAATTTTAAAAATTGAAATATACTCAACATTTTTTTAAGTATTTAATTTTTTAAAAGGGAAAATGAACCGGATATACGTTTAACCGCCCAAAATTTTCTGACAAAGAAAATTATTAAAGTTCTATAGCGATTCTTTTATTTGTTTAAACCCCTTTAAAAACTATCTTTTTTTAGAAATTTTTTTTGGAAATGCAAGTTTTATGATAAAGGAGTCAGACAGACATTGGGGTTTTTTTCAATTAAAAAATAGAAAAAAGTTTTTTTGTTTCCATTCATTTTTTGATTATCTGAGTATTTTTAACATTTTTGAAGATTTTTGATTTTTGGGTTTTTTTGGGGTAAAAAGGGGAGAGAAGTTAGTGCGTCTTAATCCGAGTTTAAGGGTAAAATTTTTAAAACCCCCAGAGTAATGTTTTTTTGAAATTTTTGAGCAAATTTATTTTTTTAATTTTTAAATTCCAAATTTAACCCGAGATAATTAGAAAATGTTAATTCCTGGAAAATGGTTCTTTTAAAATTTAATAAATAATGCTAACCCTTTTCTGAGACAATGGTTTTTATTTTTTTTAAATGATAATTCCCGAAATGGTTTTCTTTTGAAAAAAAAGGGTTAATGTTTAATCCCCCTGGGAAAAGGGTTTTTTTTTGAAATTTGATAAAATGCTTATCCCCTTTTGGAAACAATGGTTCTTTTTTTTAAAATTGGGGGAATTTATCATTAATATTACAATGAAGCGAAAATGAATGAATTTTAATGTCAATAGTGTTTGGGAAAAAATTTTAAAAAATTAAAATTCTTTTGAATTTTTTTTTAAGGTATTTATTTTAAAGGGGTAATTTTACTAATGGTACTTTAACCCAAAAATATTACTTAAAGTGTAATTTTTTAAAAATTTGGGTTTAAGTAATCAAAAAACATGGCACTTTTGCTCCCTGCTGCTGTTTGCTGCTGCTGTGCTGCTGTTTGTTTGTTTTGCTTATTTTGGGGGAAAATTTTGGTTTTAAAACATCAGAAATTTAATGAACGGAAAAATTGATTGTTTTTTCAATATTTGTTTTTGAGATATTAAAAAATTTTAGATTGCATATTGTTTAAAGCTTCATTTAAACAAGTGCTTTGCATATTTTAAAAAGGCAAGCAACCTATAGAAAGGTGTCCTAAAGGGGAAATAAAATAAATAAAAATTAGGTTTTGTGGGGAACAGCAAAAAATATCTCCCCGTAGAAACTATTGTAAGAAATCCTCAGGAAAACTATTCTGCTTCGGGAGGGATTTTTTATTTTTTTCGGGACAAAAAAACCCTGTTTTTAATTAAAACAAAAGAGGGGTTAGGGAATCGGCATTTTTTTAAGAATGTCACTGACAAAACTGAGAAAATAAAAATTGAAAAAATTTTATAGCTGTTTATACTTTAACCTTGGTTTTTTTGATTCCCAACTTCATTCGTGTTGAGAATTGAGTCCCCGTTTCAAACCGGGGGGCTGGGGGGTGTGGGGGATTTTTTCCCAATTTTAAATTTGCCCCTCAGGGTCCGACTCAATAAACGAGTCTGAAATTTTCCTTATTTTTCCCTTGTTTGTGATTAATGTTTCCCGAGGGATCCTTTTTTTCCCCAAGATTTGTATTACTTTTATATCGGGCCAAATAAATAATATAATTTTATTTTTTATTTCTAAAACATAACAATATAACAGGCTTTTAAAATTTTCCGAAGGGAAATCGCCTTTCTGCAGTCTTTTACATCACAACAGCAGGTTAAAATTTCCCATGTGGCATGTAAAATGTTCACTTCAGGGGTTGCTGTTTCGGGTTTTCTTGGGGAATCTTTGGGACTTTCGAGCATTTTAAAGTGTTAAACCAAATTGAGAAACCGCTCGTTTGATTTCAGGGGGGCGTGAGGGGATGTTTGCATTTTTTTTTTCATTATCCTTCAGGGTTACATTTTTTCAACCCAACTGGGGTTTTAAAAATTTTTCGTGAAAAATTAGTTGTGTTTTAAATTTTTTTGGGGGGAAAACCCCCCTTTTTTTAGTTAGCATTTTTTAACCCTTTCAGTTTCATTATTTATAAATTTTTGATTCAAAAACAATTCATCCCATGGGAAAAGGGTTTTTTCCAATAAAAACCCCAAAATTTTAAAACATTTGAACTACAAAGAAAATTCTTGACCTTTTTTTGGTATTATTTTTTATTTTTTTTTATAACGGGTAATGGGGGGGAAAAGGATTTGGAAGGGCCAAAAGCTTTATTTAATCTTTCTTTTTAATTTTCAAATTTTTAAAACAAATAAAAGCCCAGGGATTTTAAATAATGATTTTTTAAAAAAGGGTTAAGCGGGTTTTCATAAAAGGTCAGGGAACCACGATAAAACAAAAATTTTTGGACACAAGATTTTTGAAATTTTTTTTTTTAAAGGCCATTTTTTTAAATCCAGATATTTTGAGGGGTTCGGGGGTTTTAAAGTAAATTTTTGTAGCCCTTTCATTTTTAATTTTTTAAAAAACGTTTTATTGTGAGTATTGATTACCAAACCCAAGGGCAAAATGGAAAAGAGTTTGGTATTATAATACTCGGTAATTTTAGGGGGATTTATTTTTTTTTTTAAAAACAATGTTATAAAAAATGAAAAAAATGTATGGTTTTTTAAAATTTCAGAAAAAAGGGACTAGTATTGCAAAATTTGAAACAGAAATTTTTATGTCAAAATAAATATTTGTAATTTGATAATTTAAAAATTTTTCAAGACTGTAAAAAGATATAGGGGCATAAAACCAACTACATTTTACTCTAAATTTCTTTATATTAGTTCAAATATTAGTTCATCATATTTTTTTGCTTGAGGGTTTAAAATAATTCTTTGTATGTTGTCAATTTTAGGTTTTGGGTAATAAATCCCCTGAATAGTGTATTATCTGTGTGCTATTTCAATCACTATTTTTTACCCTTTCCCCTTTAGTTTTTTGTGTAAAAATGTTAGGGATGTTTTCTTTAAAAAAGGGGGCTAGATTTTATTTAATGGTTTTAATTTTTTTATTGTATCTTAATGCTCATTTGTATTTTGGGGGAAAAACTCCCGGTTTTTTTTCTCAGGGTTTTTCGAAAATCTTCTCCCTTTTCATTCTTTCTCCTTTTTTTTAATCCTAGCGATAGAGACCAAGGGTCTGTTCACTTTTGGATTTCGAAAAAGATAATAACATTATTAATGGTTTTGGTGTTAAATTTGTTTCATGTTTGTACGTTTTTGATTTTTTAGGAGATGAATTTAACGTTTTATACTCACTTATTATAAAATTTATATGAATTTTTTTTTTGGGTTTTTTATTTTTTAAAATCCCGTTTTTCCTTTTCCATGAAAATTTTATAGGGAATTTGTATTAAACTGATGAGAAAATTTTTTATGTTTTATGTTTCCTTTAAATTTCTTAGATGTACTAAAAAAAAATGCTAAGAAAACTGAAAATTTACTTTCCAAAAGATTCAGTGAAGGTGAATACAAAATCAAGGGTTCCCCTTTTTTTATTTTTTTAATTAAATTAAATTTTAAAGCATTATTTGCTTTTGAAAAAGGAAATTAAAAAAAAGTAAAAAAAATGTAAAACATAAAATATTTAATTTCCCTTTAAAAGAAAATGGTTTTTTTTTTTTTAATTTCATAGCATTATTTGCTGTGGAAAAGGGGAATTTTAAAAAAAAAGTAAAAAATTTAAACATTTAATATTTTCCTTAAAGATTTTTTTTAATTCCCTATTCTTTATGAAGTTAATAAAATTTTTGGGAATTTTTCTGTATGGTTTTAAACCCCCCATACATCTATTTTTGAAATGAAAAAGTAGCAAAACCCCAGTTACACCTGATGTTCCCTATTGGGGGGAATGTAAAAACGGTGAGTCTGATGTTTAAGCTACAATCCATGGGAAAAACCCCTTTCAATAAACGCGGGAAGGGGGCCCAAAAAAAATTTTTTATCAAACCGCCCCAAATTTTGACCCTTTTTTTTTACTAAATCAATTTCTTTAAGTTTGTATTTTTTTGTATTGTATTGCAGTTTAAAATTTTTATTTTTGTTTTCGTTTATGTCTTGGGCTATCTAACAATGTCCTCCTCTTCTTTTTTGTGTCACTGTTGCCCCGTGTTTTTGATTGTTTAAACACCAATTCATCAAAATCTTCAACCCTCGATATTTTTAAATTTACTGTGTTTATAGATTTATTTAAACAACAAATTTAAGGGATTTTTGAATCTCGATAATGTTATTTAAATTTTAAATTGGGGATTGGGATTTTGTTTCCCTTTACTGTCATTCTCTATCCCAACAATGTATATCCCCTTTTTTTCTTTTATCTGTTTTCTCTTTTAGTCAGTATGCCCCTGTAACGATTTTGCGCTAAGCTTTTTCCCGTGTTAAACTACGATCAGTTTTGTTTAATGTCGTATTGTATTGTTAAAATTTATTTATTTCAACATATAATTGTATTTTTTGTTGTTTTTTATACTTTTTTGTTATTGTTTTCTATACAATTTGGACCCTTTTTATCTGAATTTTTTTGGTCAGGGGATGGAACCCTAAAAGCGTATTTTCTTTATTTTTTAAAATACAATTCGTTAACAATTAAACGCAGTAAGCAGAACGACTGATTCTAATGCAAAATTTTAACAGCCCAGGCAATTGGACACGTTTGAGGGGTCGTTTTGGGGGGGGTATTTTGTTTTCCCGCATTACCTTTTGAAAGTTTGAGTATTAATAAAATTTTCCCTAAAATTAAAATGTAAAACCCCCCGTAAAAAGATGACCCTTTTTTAAGATATTCACGATGTTTAAAATTTACAGGGATGTCTAGGGTTCCTAGGAGTGTCCCTTTCTGCTATTAGAATTTCGCGGCGTGTTGGGGGAAAAATTTATGCATGGACTTTTTTTTCAAAAGAGGATTAAAAAAAACTTCCTGAAAATGATTTCCCCTTTTTTCCCGAAATTTACGCTGTTACTTTTTTCCCAAAAGTCTTTGGGCTTTCTTGAAAAAAAAGGACTTAAATTATATTTGCTTTACCCTTTTTAATAAGAATGCTAATAAAAGTTGTTGTAAAATATTTTCAGAATTTTAAAAAATTAATATTAAAGAATAAAATGTTTAACAATAATCCTTTAAATTTTAAACTGTTTTTTCGGGGACCAAATTTCATTTAAACCCATGTGCAAGCGAAAATTTTTTGGTTTCTTAACTAGTTATAAAGCCCCAGAAGGAAAAAATTTTCCCTTTTTTTAACCGTTTGTTTCCCTTATTTTTTGTTGATGTTTGGGAAAATTTTAAAATTTTTTCTGTATAAAACAAATTTGGGAAAAATCGACAAAAACATGCCGATTTAAAAGGGAAAATGTTTGGTCTTTTATAACAACAGTATGTTCTTTATTGAAATCGTTTGGTTTTGTTTTCAGTATAACTTCAACTGTAATATTAATGTTTTTGGTTTAAATTTTCCACTTTTGTTACTGTGTAGCGCTATTTTTTTTCCATGAAATATCTCAAAAGGGAAGCTAAGGGCGTTAACTTTTTATCGAGGGCTTTAGTCTAATTTTAAAAATTTCCTTTAAAAGCAGAATTTTTAATTTTTTATGTTTTAAAAATTTTAAAATATTGCACCCTGTGTAAAGCTATTGTTCACCCCTGAAATATTATTTGGGTTTTGGGTTTAGCGGGGTTTGAAATTCTATCGAGTCTTATAGTCTTAAATTAAAAATTTCCCTTTAAAAGCAAACCCTTTTTTAAAAAATCTATGTTAAACTCCACTTTTTGGGACATGTGTAACGTATTGTTTTTCCAAAATGAAATACTCAATGGTTTTTTTTGGGTGAGTCGTTTTTGAACTTCTATTTTGAGTTTTTTAAAAGTAAGTTTTAAAGTAAAATTTTCCCTTTTTAAAAGCCCGCCTCGTTATAATTCTAAACTTTAGTCTAAGATTAAAAATTTTCCCTTTTAAAAGGGAAGGGTTTTAAACTTTTTTAAAAATATTTTTGCCCATGTGTAACCCCTATTTTTTACACTGAAATTCTCAAAGGTAAGCCCGAGGGGTCTAAAATTTAAAATTTCCTTTAAAAGCAACCGGGGTTTAAACTTTTTATGTTAACCCACCACCCCATTTCAAAATTGTTTAAAAGCTAGTTTACATGGATATCTCAAAGGTAAGTTGAGTAAAATCTAAGTAAACATTTTTTGTTTAAATGCAACGGGTTTTAATTTCTCTTGACATTTTGCAAAAGCTAATTTAAATGAAATTTTTCTCAAAGGGAATTTCTTTAGTCGTTTTGAACTTTAATTTTAGTTATATAAAGTAAAAAATTTCCCTTTAAAAGCAAGGAAATTTTATGTTAAAAATACCAAATTGCCATGTGTAAGCTACTGTTTTACACTGAAATATTCAAAGGTTTAAAGCTGATCGTTAGAAATTTTTTCGTTTATAGTAATTAAAATTTTTAAAATAAGGGGGGGGGTTTTTAAACTCATGGGACAAATTTTGCTATTGATATTCAAAGGTAAAAAGCCCCTGTAGCGAGTCTTATTAGTAAAAAATTTTTTTTTAAAATTTTCCCGTTTTAAACTACCGCTTTTTTCACATGTTTAACCCCTTTTTGTTAAAAAAGTTGTTTTTTTACCCCTCTATCTAATTTGTACCCTTCTTTTGATTCCCCTTTTTAAAAAAGGTTATAATTTATTATGTCTAGTGATTAATTTTTATATTTTCTTTGGAAAAATTATCCCTTTCTATAAATTTGGGATCTCGGTCGGTTTTTTAAAAAACCCGATTTTTTCTTTTAAAAACTGTCTCCCCCTTTTTTGGGCAAAATCCTGAAATTTTAAAAGGGGAATTTTAAGGGAAAATTTTTATAATTTGAAAAGATGCTGCAATGATACGATAGTATGTGTTTATAATCTGATAGTAGAGCCAAAAGTTTTCTTATTTGGTAATTAAAAAGGTTTATTCAAAAGAAAATTTAAATGTGGTGCAAAAAATTTTTATCTGTTTTTTTTAATTTAACTTTTTTTTTTTTATTAGATTTTTATATAAAGTGGGATAAAAGTGTTTCTCTCTGTTTTTGCACGTCGCTAATTGTTTTGTCTGTAATTTTTACATGTAATTTTTTTCTCGTATTTGTATGTAAAGCAACAGAGAAAATGCGTAAATTAAAATGAAATATATTTTTTAAAAATGTAAATTTTTTTATCAAAACAATTTTAAATTTTTTTTTCATTTTAAAATTATAAAGAACGCTATATATGTAAAGATTAAAACTAAACAAGTGTATATCAAACGTAATTTATGTAAACTCTGAAGGTATTTATTTTATGTACATAAAACTCACAAAAGACTTTTATTTGCTACTATTTAAAGTTCATATAACATGATTTGCTACTATTTATGTATCATGTAGACATGATTTGCTACTATTTATGTATCATGAATATATTGTATGTACCATGATCGTTTTTAAAATGGCCATACACTAATCTAATATGTCTGACCTTTATTGCACGAATATCGGTAAAATGCCGATAACTTACGTAAAAATCCGTTAAGCAAAATAGGCAAATTATTAAAAGTCATAGTTGATTGAAATTGAGTTAAAATGATTGAAAGATATACTATTCTCATCCTTAAGTAAAACATTTAACTACCATAAATTTATTTAAATCTATAAAATTACTAATGAACATGTCTAATTCAAATAAAAGAATGAATAAACTATGTATGGGAAGCTGCGTTCCCTCTTGCGGATCAAGCAAAAAAATCTTGAAACAAAGTGATCCCTCGTAAGCATTAATCACAACAAAATTACAAGAGAATTGCAGACTCGGTTTGATTGAGTCTGTACGTGAGGGATAATGAATTCGTACAACATCCCTCACGCCCCCTAGCACCGGCTTGAGCGGTACTCAATTTGCAACACATAATAGTGCTGGCATCAATGATCCCGGAGGACCAGAAAAATGATAACAACACTGAAATGAAGTACGGGGCAACTTTTTACAGCTGCCACACAGCATTTGACACTGTCGTTGTTGTTGTTGCTTTCTCTCTAAGTTGATGCTGTGCCATTTGAACTTCTTTTGAGTCACATTATATCAAATGTAACGGTTTAAGTGCTAGTTTATGTCTGGTCGCTTAATCCTTTATTTTAGCTTACTATACTTTGTATCACGATCGGTTTTAAAATCACCTGTTTCTTTAACAACTCTTCATCGTCATCTCCCTGATTTAAAAGGTCATTAAGACCAATTTTTATAAATTCGAAAGGATGCAGCAATGATACGATAGTATGTGTTTATAAGTCTGATAGTAGCAGCCAACGTTAGATTACTTGCGTAATTGTAAGGTTATAAGTTAACTGAACTGAAACGTGTTCAAAATGTTTTATGTATGCAAACAGAGAATACGTGATTAGAATTGAAGTATATATTCAATTTATGTAACTTTTTATTACATTTGTTTTTTACATTAATATGATAAAGAACGCTATATAAGTAAAAGATGAATACTGAAACACGTGCATATCATCGTAATTTATGTAAAGCTCTGAAGGTATTTTTTACTTTTTCAACTTTTTGTTATTATTTATTAACTTAATTGAATAGAAGTTTCATTGATTCTCAAATATCTAGACATCTTTCTAGACATCTTTTTGTAGACATGATTTGCTTCTATTTATGTGTCATGTAGACATGATTTGCTACTATTATTATCCAATAGACATGATTTGCTACTATTTATGTTTTATGAAGACATGATTTGCTACTATTTATATATCATGTAGACATGATTTTGCTACTATTTATGTATCAATTAATATTTTTTATGTACCATATCGTATTTTAAAATGGCCATACACTAATCAACTATGTTCAACCTTCATTGCATGAATATCGGTGAAATGCCGATAACTTACGTAAACATCCGTTAAACAAAATAGGCAAATTATTAAAAGTCATAGTTGATACTCTCTTCTCAACCTTAAGTTAAACATTTAAATCACAGAAATTTATTTAAATCTATAAAATTCTTACTGAATATGTCTACTTCAAATAAAAGAATGAATAAACTATGTATGGGAAGCTGCGTTCCCTCTTGCGGATCAAGCAAAGTTGGTCCTTTTTTAAATGACACTATAATTATATTCATATTGTGAGGAGAGTTTTAAACACAACATATCTACTTCGTCAAAACATGTTTATTTTGTATTAACAAGGAGATTGCGTAGCAATTTTCAATTAAAGGCTGACAGCTGCTAAAAGAGTGTTTTTAAATATCAAGGAAATATAGCCTGCCAAATTGGCAGTACATTGTATTTTAGACTATGTTTTTACAGTTTATTGTCGATTCCTAGCTTTTACATCTTCTATGTTAAGAGTCATCTGCCGTTGAAATAATAATTTTCACGTAGTAGTATTCATAGCCTTTCCTTATTTATGAATTTTCACATCTTATATAGCTTGTTTCGTATAACAAGAGTCATGTGGAAGATGTGTACATGTATTTTTAAATGTTTTATTCCATTACAACTTACAGATGTATTTTTTAACAATATTATCCTTCTTTGTACACAAATATTCACAAACTTTCGTCAACTTTTTTCGCTAGAAGCAGGGCTACAATAAATTCGCACTAATTGATTAATTAATTTTAAGAATTGTTGTTGTTCATTTTATTTAAAAACTTAACGTTAAAAAAGTCATAGGTTCTTTTGATTCAAAGATATTAACTTAAACATAGATTTTTTGAAATATTTAATAATAATTAAATCATATTTACCCTTTCTTTACTTTACTAAATAAAACGAAGTGCTATTAAAAGTGCACAACTATGATTATGTTATTTTTGTGATTATTATAATTATTATTATCTTGCCAGTGTTCTACAATGCAAATGGTTGGCTGTTGAAAAATAGCGCATAGATATTACTTTTAAAATGCGATTAACATAGCAGATATGTGTGCTAAATAATCGACAGATGATTAAATGTTTTATCTGATAACCGCGCATAGTAAAATAAATTATAAAAGTACAAAATAAACAACCTGTAATATGTATGTAACTTATATACTCAACAAATATGATTAAACCATTTGCAGTTTTTACGTTTCGGAACCGTTTATTATTTGCACCCTTGCTCGTTGTACATACTTTACTTTGATTGCGGGAAATAAAGTTCTAAAAGATTCAAACAAACAATCACGTAAAGTCAACCGTTGATACACGTTTGGCATAATATGCCTCGGGTACAATTAGATATTTTGTCTTGATTTGAAAAGGTAAAAATCAGTTTATAACGTTTAGATAATGATTTATGGCTGTCAGATGCTTTTCCCGAATGAAAAGAAATTAGCTCTGAAATTTCAGAAATGTCAAGACGTATGATTTTTTTCTTTATTTTTTACACAACAAATTTGATCATAAGGTAATCAGTTATTTCATTAAGCTGCCGTCTGCACACTGTCGTCTTTCTCTTAATCTATGCTGAAGATCATAAAGAGTATGGCATGAGTGTAGAATGAGAGGACAGTTAAGAGATGAAAAAAACGTGCAGCCGACCTGGATCCATCGGAATACCACTTTGCGTCTCTACCGACCGAGTTATTCGGCCGCTTACGCATCTTCTCCCCTTAAAAGTAAATACTTCTAAAGCATTACACAATTATGTGTTCGAGAGTTTTGGGAGAATTTATGTTCGGGAAACTGAGTGATGACTTGCAGACCATACATTTGCACTGGTTCAGTTATAGGTAATATTGTCGGTGGGCAGGGAATTTTGTTAGAGAACAGACAGTGTCAGAAATCTCTTCTCTAAGCTTCTTTATGACAATTGGAGAGCTTTAAATAATTTGATGATGATGTCACTCATTTGTGGATATTGACAATATTTTCTGGGGTCCAGGAGCATCATTTTCTTTATGCATGTCTATTTAACATGCAGTGGTGTAACAGGAGAGAAATCTGACTAAAATTGTTTGTGATGAATGTTTGCTTTAGGGGTGTCATTTATTTTAGAAAGCCTGAGCTTTAATCTAGAGCCACCTTTTGTGAATTTTATTTTATGTTGTTTTTTTATAAGAGTGAATTTTTCTTTTTATACAAACTTTTCGTTGTGTGTTATTTCATCATCATCTGCAACATCTAAATAAATCATATAATTGTTTAATTCTTGCTCTAATTTGAGATTTTATTTGTTTCTTTCTAATTTTACCCTTTGTTTATAATCTGACTTGTTTTTATTTGTTTTTTGTTTTTAATTCTTTTATACAAATTGTTTTTTGTGGATTAACTCCCCAGTGGTTTAACTAAACTGACCGTTCCAAGGCGGTACCCCTTTGTGTTCCTTCACGTGTTTTTCTAGTCTGTATTGTTACTTGTTTTTGGATGTTTACATGTTTTGTGATGTCTGTCTTGTTGGGGTTTTTTTTTATTAATTCTTTAAAATGAAATTTGATATCTAGGACAAAGATGGTTTGCTATCAATCATTAAGTGGTCATGAAATTTTCTTAAGTGTCTGTTTAAATTTGGCCCTGAGGTATTGCAACAGAGATAGATTTTTTTTTAAAAGTATTTCTGATGTAAAAAGTGCATTTTAAATCAATAGTTGTAAACGGCAAATGTAGGATTTTCCCGTCTAATCCGGTTGTGCAAGCAAACTTTTACCGTCTTATATACAAATACGTAATATAAGAAAATACAATTTTTATCAAAACTTTCATTATATAATGATGATTATTTGTTGCTTAAAAATGGACTGCAACTTAAATATGATAAACAAGATCAACAAGGAAAGGCGGCGTTCAATGAACGCAACCCCCATATGACCCAGCAACAAGAACCAATGGCAAGGAGCCCAGGCGGACCCCAAACAAAAACAGGACAGGGCAAAGACAGAGCACGGACAGGTTAATCATTAAATGATAAATAATTTGTAACTGATTAAGAATTCAAAGAAAATAATAATAGGCCCACAAAGGGGAAGAGGACAGGAAACCGGGGGAAGGGGTTAATCAAAGAAATAAAAACTAGAGGCAATGGGGAAGATACTTACCGTAGACGAGAAAACAACAAGGGACACAAGCAAAAGTGTCACCAAAATAGTATGAAACAACATAGACATACATCTGAGGAACACAGTGGGGCGCCGCATTGGAACGGTCAGCAGCATACTAATGACTGCTGGGGAGTTTAAACCGGTAAATGGTGCACCAAACCTCGCTCTTAGCCCCACCATGTTCCTGTAAACGAGACAGTGTAAATAAAATGAATCCCCGCCAAGTGAAATTCTTAAAGTTGTCATGGTTACAAAAGGTTAAATAAGTAAAACACTAAAATGATCATGTAGAAACATATAAAAATAAACCCAATGACCATAACAAAAGTACTCGATGTCCTAAAGGAAGACAGAGCAACAAGAGAATCACCTACAAGGGCCCGACGAAGCAAGGCAGAAGACGAACATTAAGACAATTCAGTCCCAAAGGGCTTTACGAACTATCCATCATAGAGTCTGCCACTTAGTCCTTAAAGCCATATTTGTTGATTATCTGTTGATGTTCGAATGTCGAATGTTCCAAGTGAAAACGTGAAATAAACTCTCGAGTTCGCTTAAATGAGGTTGCAGACTTTTATGCTTATAAATTTCACCTTAACATCGAAATAAGAACGGGAGTCAATACGAATCCCATTCTAATAACGAACAGTAGCTATTCCTGTTTTAAGGAAATTTTTAAAATGCAGCCTTAAGATTTTAATGAAAATATTCAAGTCAGTCAAGTTGGTGTATTATTACAAAGTACAAATACGGGACTTTTGTTCGAGTCGAAACTGCCTAGAAAATATGTCTTTGGAGATGATATCATGGTCTAGCATGCCAGATCTAATCTTAGCATAGTTAACAAGAGAAATAAACTGAGGAAGAGATCTTCAATTTGTTAAATACAGGATCTGTGCAATATGATCGGTACAAGGACAAATACACCTGTAAGTTGTAATGGAATAAACATTTAAATATACATGTACACATCTTCCACATGACTCTTGTTGTACGAAACAAGCTATATAAGATGTGAAAATTCATAAATAAGGAAAGGCTATGAATACTAATACGTGAAATTATTATTTCAACGGCAGATGACTCTTAACATAGAAGATGTAAAAGCTAGGAATCGACAATAAACTGTAAAACATAGTCTAAAATACTGCCAATTTGGCAGCTATATTTCCTTGATATTTAAAAACACTCTTTTAGCAGCTGTCAGCCTTTAATTGAAAATTGCTACGCAATCTCCTTGTTAATACAAAATAAACATGTTTTGACGAAGTAGATCTGTGTGTTTAAAACTCTGCTCATAACATGAATAGAATTATAGTGTCATTTAAAAAAAGACCAACTTTGCTTGATCCGCAAGAGGGAACGCAGCTTCCCATACATAGTTTATTCATTTCTTTTATTTGAAGTAGACATATTCAGTAAGATAGATTTAAATAAATTTCTGTGATTTAAATGTTTAACTTAAGGTTGAGAAGAGAGTATCAACTTTGACTTTTAATAATTTGCCTATTTTGTTTAACGGATGTTTACGTAAGTTATCGGCATTTCACCGATATTCATGCAATGAAGGTTGACATAGTTGATTAGTGTATGGCCATTTTAAATACGATCATGGTACATAAAAAATATTAATGATACATAAATAGTAGCAAATCATGTCTACATGATATATAAATAGTAGCAAATCATGTCTTCATAAAACATAAATAGTAGCAAATCATGTCTATTGGATAATAATAGTAGCAAATCATGTCTACATGACACATAAATAGAAGCAAATCATGTCTACAAAAAGACGTCTAGAAAGATGTCTAGATATTTAGAATCAATGAAACTTCTATTCAATTGGGTTAATAAATAAATGAACAAAAGTTGAAAAAGTAAAAATACTTTCAGAGCTTACATAAATTACGATGATATGCACGTGTTTCAGTATTCATCTTTACTTATATAGCGTTCTTTATCATATTAATGTAAAATAAAAATGTAATAAAAAGTTACATAAATTGAATATATACTTCAATTCTAATCACGTATTCTCTGTTTGCATACATAAAACATTTTGAACACGTTTCAGTCCAGTTAACTTATAACCTTACAATTACGCAAGTAATCTAACGTTTGCTGCTACTATCAGACTTATAAACACATACTATCGTATCATTGCTGCATCCTTTCGAATTTATAAAAATTGGTCTTAATGACCTTTTAAATCAGGGAGATGACGATAAAGATTTGTTAAAGAAACATAGGTGATTTAAAACCGATCGTGATACAAAGTATAGTAAGATAAAATAAAGGATTAAGCGACCAGACATAAACTAGCACCTAAACCGTTACATTTGATAAAATGTGACTCAAAAGAAGTTCAAATGGCACAGCATCAACTTAGAGAGAAAGCAACAACAACAACGACAGTGTCAAATGCTGTGTGGCAGCTGTAAAAAGTTGCCCCGTACTTCATTTCAGTGTTGTTATATTTTTCTGGTCCTCCGGGATCGTTGATGCCAGCACTATTATGTGTTGCAAATTGAGTACCGCTCAAGCCGGTGCTAGGGGGCGTGAGGGATGTTGTACGAATTCATTATCCCTCACGTACACACTCAATCAAACCGAGTCTGCAATTCTAATTTGTTGTGATTAATGCTTACGAGAGATCTCTTTGTTTCAAGATTTTTTTGCTTGATCCGCAAGAGGGAACGCAGCTTCCCATACATAGTTTATTCATTCTTTTATTTGTATTAGACATGTTCATTAGTAATTTTATAAATTTAAATAAATTCATGGTAGTTAAATGTTTTACTTGAGGATGAGAATAGTATATCTTTCAATCATTTTAACTCAATTTCAATCAACTATGACTTTTAATAATTTGCCTATTTTGCTTAACGGATTTTTACGTAAGTTATCGGCATTTTACAGATATTCGTGCAATAAAGGTCAGACATTTAGATTAGTGTATGGCCATTTTAAAAACGATCATGATACATACAATATATTCATGATACATAAATTGTAGCAAATCATGTCTACATGATACATTAATAGTAGCAAATCATGTCTTCATTACACATAAATAGTAGCGAATCATGTCTTTGTGAGTATATGATATATATATAAATACCTTCAGAGCTTACATAAATTACGATGATATGCACGTGTTTCAGTATTCATCTTTACTTATATAGCGTTCTTTATCATGTTGATGTAAAAAATAAAATTGTGTGATATAAAAGGTTACATAAATTGAATATATACTTCACTTTCAATTACGTATATTCTCTGTTTGCATACATACAAATACGAGTGAAAATACATGTCAATTACAGTACATACAACTAGCCACATGCATAGCAGAGATACACTTATATATGTCATACATAAAAGCAATAACGAAAAGTAATTCAAAAACAGATATAATTATTTTGCACACAATTCAATACCTTATAATTACGCAAGTAATCTTACTTTGGCTGACACTATCAGACTTATAAACACATACTTTTGTATCATTGCTGCATCCTTTCGATTTCATATAAATACGTGAACAGCCCGTTGGTCTTAATGCCCTTTTAAATCAGGAAGATGACGATAAAAAGGAGACAGTTGTTAAAGAAACATCAGTGATTAAAACCCGATCGGGATATAAAGTATAGTAAGATAATATTCAAAGATAATATAAAAGATTAAGCGACCATACATAATTTAGCACTAAAACCGTTGCATGTGATGAAATTGGACTCAAAAGAAGTTCAAATAGTACAGCATTAACTTAGAGAGAGAGAAAAAAAACAACAGTTTTAAACAAAAGCGGTAGTTTTACATAGATTGCATTCAAAGGAAATTTAGAGAAATGTTTACTATAAGACTCGCGGTACATCACATTACCTTTGAGATATCAATAGCGTTATACAAGTGCATATAGAGATTAAACCGTTGCATTTAAAGGAAATGTTAACTTAGACTATTAGACTCGACAGAAGTTCTAACGACTCAGCATTACCTTTGAGATATTTCAGTGTAAACAATAGCGTTACACATGTGCAATAGTGGTAGTTTAACATAGAGATTAAACCGTTGCATTTAAGGAAATATTTACTTAGACTATAGACGCGATAGAAGTTCTGACGACTTAGCATTACCTTTGAGATATTTCAATGTAAACAATAGCGTTACACATGTGCAATAGTGGTAGTTTAACATAGAGATTAAACCGTTGCATTTAAAGGAAATGTTTACTTAGACTATAAGACTCGATAAAAGTTCTAACGACTCAGCATTACCTTTGAGATATTTCAATGTACACAATAGCGTTACACATGAACAATAGTGGTAGTTTTAAACCGTTGCATTTAAAGGAAATGTTTACTCGATAGAAGTTCTAACGACTCAGCATTACCTTTGAGATATTTCAGTGTAAACAATATAGCGTTACACATGTGCAATAGTGGTAGTTTATCATAGAGATTAAACCGTTGCATTTAAAGGAAATTTTTACTTAAGACTATAAGACTCGATAGAAGTTCTAACGACTCAGCATAACCTTTGAGATATTTCAGTGTAAACAATAGCGTTACACATGTGCAATAGTGGTAGTTTAACATAGAGATTAAACCGTTGCATTTAAAGGAAATATTTACTTAGACTATACGACTCGATAGAAGTTTTAACGACTTAGCATTACCTTTGAGATATTTAAGTGTAAACAATAGCGTTACACATGTGCAATAGTGGTAGTTTAACCGACATATTAGATATTACAGTTGAAGTTCATCACTGTAACGAACAAACGATTTCAATATAAGAACATACTATGTGTTAGCGGTAAAAGACTACATATGCCCTTAAATCGCATGTCTTGTCGATTTTGTGGCAATGATCTTATTGACAGATAGATTACTTTAAAGTTACACATCAACAATATAATGTACAAACGGTTTAATAAGGAAATTGTCTTCTGTGGCGGTATAAGCTAGTTAAGTACCAACATTTTCGTTGGCACATAGGTTTAAATGCAACTGTCGCGAACAAACAGTTTAAAACTAAGGATTGTTGTTAGAACATCATTACTTGCATTTTAATCATTCGATGTATAATCTGCAATATTTTACAACAACTTTTATGTAGCATTCTAGTTGGAGAAAAGGTGATGCAAATAGAATTTAATCTCCATCTTATTTTCAAGGAAGACTAGACATTTTGCAAAGGTAACATGCGTATATTTCTTTGAATAAATGCATCATTTTCATAGTTTTTATTATCCTCGTCTGTAAAAAAGTCCATGCATAAAGTGCTTCACACTACGCCGCGCATTCTAATAGCAGAAACGGACATCTCACTAGGAAACCCTAGACATGCCTGTAAATATTACATCCGTGAATATCGTAAATAAAGGCATGATTTACGGAGGTTTACATATTAAGTTTTATGAATTTATTAATACTCAAACATCAATAAGTAATGCAGAAATACATATACCCGGAATCAAACGATCCTCAAACGTGTCCAATTGTCTAGGCTGTGTGTATTTTGCATTTTAGAATCAGTCGTTCTTGCTTACTGGCCTATTTTTGTTTTACCGAAATTGTAGCTTTAAAACAATCAGACATACGCTTTTAGGTGTCATCACTGACACAAAAAAATCAGATAAGAAAGGGGGTCCTAATTGTATAGTAAAGATAACACAAATACAATACAACGAAATAATATATTGGTGTACAATACAATTACATACAATACGCACATTCATACCGATCGTAGATACACAGTGGAGGCTTATATGCGATAATCGTTAAAGTGGCATACTGAGATAAAAGATAAAGAGGTATAACATTGTTAGATAGACACATGACAGTAAATGGTAACACATGCCAATACAATAAAATTCATACATTATACGATTCACATACTGATTTGTGATAATCAGTCTTATAAAACAGTGGGGCTTAAAATATCGTTCGTTGAAGATTTTGATGAATTGTAGTTTAAACAATCAGACACACGCGTCAACAGTGACACAAAGAGAAGAGGAGGTACATTGTTAGATAGACAATGACAGTAAACATGACATAATAGAATACAACTGCAATACAATTACAAAACAATACGACATTCAGATATTGATTGTAGTTAAATAAGTCTAATTCGCGGTTGAGTATAACTTTTTTAGCTTACCGCGCTATCGTTGAAGATTTTCATGGATTGTAGCTTAAACAGTCAGACTCACGCTTTTACAGTGGCATACTGACATGCAGGTGTAACTGAGATTTGCTACTGTTCATTTCATATAGATGTATCGGGGTTTTAACATACAGATTAATTGCATATATATAACTTCATAAAGAATATGAATTAGACGATATCTTTAAGGATAAATATTTCATGTGTACAATCTTTTACTTTATTTTAAGTTTCCTTTTCACAGCAAATAATGCTAGAAAGACACATTTGATTACAAGAGAACTTCGCATTTTGTATTCACTTTCACTGAATCATTGAAGTGGAATTCAGTTTTCTCTTAGCATGTCTTTTGTTGAACATTTGCGTAGTACATCTAAGAACTTTAAAGGAAACATAAAACATAACATTTACTCATCAGTTTAATACATTCATAAAAAATTTACATGGAAAAGAGAACGTATTTAGAAAATAAGCAATATTATATATAAGTTATATAAGTAGAGTATATACCGTAAATGTCATCTCCTACAGTCAGCGTACAGACATGAACAATTGTATCACCGAGGCCATGTAATAATGTTATATCTTTTTCGAGTCCATAATGTGAACAGACCGTTGGTCTCTATGCGCTAGGTATTCAAAAAATGAGAAGAATGATGAGGTAGAAGATTCTAGATTTACGTGAGACAAAATCGGCAGTTTTACACCGAGATACAAATGAGGCTATTAAGATAACAAATACAATTGATACATTTAGATAAATCTAGCAGTTTAAACGATACATACTTACACAGAAACTAAAGTGGACGGGTGACTATATAGTGATTGAGTAGCACACAGTAATAATATTACAGTTGTTTTATTAACAAAGCCTAAAACTTGGCACCAGTGAACATACTAAGAATTGATTTGTTAACGTCAAAGCAAAAATATGATAACTAATATAGGACTAGTATAAGAATCAGTGTAGTGTAGTTGGTTTTTATGCCATATATATTTTGACAGTCTTGAAAGTTCTAAATTTAAATTACAGTATGATTTTGACTATATACTGTTTATTATGCTAAGTAGCTAGTTTTGTTTCTGATTTAAGAAGCTGATACATTTGGTAACATGTGTTTATAACATTGTTTTGAAAACTATATTCCGATAACAGTGACGAGTGTTTTAATAAGCTCTTTTGCCATTTCGCAATTTGGTTCGGATCATCAATACTCAAATAAAACTCACTAATGAGGTCTCAAAAATACTTTAATCTGAACGACTCACATTCTGGATTAAACCTGGTCTAAACATGTTCGATTCTTGTTGTTTCGTTGTCTGTGGTTCATGACCTGTATGAAACTACCTTTTTTATATCATTATGAATTGTGTTTATATTTGTTTAGACCTTGAACTAACGTTGAGTAAACGCTTTTTGCTTATCTAAGACATTTTATGCTTTAATATTCATAAATACTCAAAATTGGTCAGAATTTTCTTTGTATGTTGCAAATGTTTAATTCTGTCATTAATCGGAAACCTTTTCTATTGCGATGAACTTGTGTTGAATCATCATGTTATAAATTTAATGAACTTGAATGCTTACATGCTTACTAGAGAGGGTGAATCTCAGAAGATAATAAACTATTTAACGAACTCATTGAAGATCAGTTTGATTGATTGAGTATGTAATGAGGGATGAATGAAAAAGTGCAACATCCCTCACGCCACCCTGGAATCAGCGAGCGGTAACTCAATTTAGTTTTTTAACACTTTCAAAGTGGCTCGAGTCAATGATCCCGAAGAAACCAGAAATCAGCAACACTGAAGTGACAGTTTACAGAGTGCGTGCCACATGGCACTTTGTACTGCCTTTGTGATGTTAAAGATCTGGAAGAAAGGGCGATCCCTCGGAAGGTTTAATAGCCTGGATTATATTGTTATGTAGAAAATAAAAGTAAAATGATATATTATTTATTTGCTGATTATTACGTGTACCTAATCTGGAACAAAGGTGATCCCCTCGAAGCATAATACACAAAATTATAAGAATTGCAGACTCGGTTGATTTGAGTCTGTACATGAGGGACATCCTACGCCCCCTAGACGGTTTGGGCGGTATCTTTCTAACAGTAATAGAGTTTGGCATTAGTGACAGGTGAACAGTATACAGCTATTAATTATTTTTCGTTTGTCATGAGGGAACAATGAATTTTCTCAGTATGTCAGTGACATTTCTAATAAAATAATGGATTCCTACCTCTTCTGTTCAAATAAATATAGGTTTTGTGGTCAGAGTACGTAATATCCGAGGGGACTGAGTTTACCGCGAGGTATTGTTCAATAGTTTCTACGCGATGATATTTTCTGCGGTTCCTCACAACTATTGCTATTTATCTATTACCTCGATTAGGACACTATAGCTTGCTTGCTCTTAAATTAGGCACGCACTTGTTGAATTGAAGCTTAATCAATATGCAATCTAATTGTTTAATTTCTCAATACACTATTAACATTACTTCATTGCGCTTCATAAGTTTCTGATGTTTAAACTCGACATTTCCCAAGATGAAGCAGCAGCAGCAGCAGCAGCAGCAGCAGCAGCAGCAGTGGCCATGTTTATGATTACTGTGCGATTTAGTATATTTACACTTAAGTTAATATTTATGATTACTGTACCGATTTAGTATATTACACTTTAAGTAATACCTTAATCAATAAATTCAATATGCAATCTAATTGTTTAATTTCTCAATACACTATTGACATTACATTCATTCATTCATTCATTGGGCGATGTTTCATTGTAATCATCATTAATGATGATCGTCACCCAATTTTCAACAAAAGAACATTTGTCCCAGGTGATTAGCATTATCATCAAATTAACAAAAGAACCATTGTCCAGGTGATTAGCATTATCTTCATTTTCAAAAGAACCATTGTCTCGGGGTGATTAGCATTATCATTTGTTTTCAAAAGAAACATTGTCTCAGAAGATTAGCATTATCATTAAGTTTTCAAAAGAACCATTGTCTCAGAAGATTAGCATTATCATTAGTTTCAAAAGAACCATTGTCTCAGGAGATTAGCATTATCTATTATTCTCGGATTAATTCGGATTATTATAATTCATAATCTTGTCTCAATTTCAGAACCATTGTCTCTGGGCATTAGGATTATCTACTTATGCTCGGATTAAATTCGGATTATGACGTCCATTCTCGGCTCTGGTCCGGATCCTAATCCGACAAATCTCCGAAAATCAAAACTCTCATAATGTATATTACTTCACGAATATTTAAATTCCAAGTATGATACCTTTCGAATAAGCTGAACGGATATTTGATATCATTAAATTTGCACTTTTGAAGTTAATATTTGCATTAACAAGTATCTGGATATCGAACATAAAAATTTCATCGTGGCCATATCATGAAGCTTACGTAACATTTTTGTATTATGAGAACTTATCGGCATGTGATTGAACAAGCAAATAATATTTCAGCTGGTTGACAGCAAAGAGGGTAATATGAAAGATGACTTAAAAACCAACTTATTTCATTAAACATATAGCCCAACGGGGAAGCGAACCCGACCTCAGATATCAGAGGGTTCTTCAGCTTTAAAGTTCTGATCTCTACGATGAGCTTAGCCGGCGCTTTGATATAAGTCAGTTTTACTTTACTTTGCTTCTAAAATGTATTTACTAAGTTTTGCTTTTTATAAATTTTAAAATTACGTTTTAAATTTTTTAAAACAGCAATAATAGTTTTGTTTTCAATTAAAACTTTCAAAATAGCTACCAGAACTGGAGAAGTTCAAAGGTAAATATTAGACATTCATCCAAGAGCGATATGGCTCATCCCAGATCTCCATCAAAACGAAATCAGATTCAAGAATATTTAAACTTGCAGTATGATACCTTTCGAATAAAGCTGAACGGATATTTGATATTCATTAACATTTCACTTTGAAAAGTTCATCATTTGCAATAAGTATCTGGGATATCGAAATAACAATTTCATCGTGGCAATATCAATGCAGCTCGCGTAACAATTTTTATTTATGAAGAACTGATCCGGGCCTTGTGATTGAAAATATTTTCAGTGGTTTGACAGCAAAGAGGGTAATAAATGAAAAGAATGACTAAAAACAACTTTATTTATTAAAAAAAAATATGCCCAACGGGGGAATCGAACCCAGACATCATCATATCAGAGTTCTTCGCCTTAAAAGTAATGATGCTCTACGAATGGCTAGCGGTGTGATAATAGTAGTTTACATTTTTTGGTTTAAATGTCATTTACTAAAGTTATGGTTCATTAAATATTTAAAAATTGTTTACGAAATTTTTCAACGCAATTAATATTTTTTTTCAAAATAAAAAAAAAAATATTTTTAATAGTATCCGGAACTGTAGAAATGTTGCAAAGGAACTATGATGAAGACTTCATTCAAAAGGTATGTGTGCTTCACCAGATTCCATCACGCCTTATCAAGATATCAGAATATTTACCTTCCATGTTATGATACCTTTATAAGTGAACGATATTTGATATCATTAACATTTCACTTTGAAGTTCTCATTTGAATAAAGTATCTGGATATCGAACATAAATTTCTCGTGGCCATATATCAATGCAGCTCTACGTAACATTTGTTTTATCGAAGAACTTATCCGGGATGTGGATTGGAACAATATTTTAGGTGGGTTGTTAGCAAAAGTAGGGTGAATAATATGAAAAGATAACTAAAAATCCAAACTTTTAATTTCATTAAAAATATCGACGGGGGACTGCGACCACGACGCCTTATATATAAGAGGGGTTTTCAGCTTAAAGTATGATGCTCATAACGACTGAGCTAGCGTCGCTTGATATCAGTCAAGTTTTCATTTCTTTGGTTTAAAAATGTTCTTTTAAACTAAAGTTATGCGTTATCAATATTTAAAAATTAAGTTTTATGAATTATTTCAACGCAATTAATATTTTTTTCCAAAATAAAAAAATATTTTAAATAGCTACTAGAACTGTAGATATTACAAGGAACTATTGTGAGACATTATCAAAGCGTATGTGCTCATCAGACAAGATCTCCATCCCTACATCAGATATAACGAATTTTAACCTTCCCAAGAGTATGATACCTTTCGAATAAGTGAGGATTTTGATATATCTAACATTTCACTTTGAAAAGTTCATCATTTGCAATAAAGTTCTTGGGATATGAACATAAAACAAGTTTCATGTGGAATATCAATGCGCTCTACGTAACTTTTTGTTATATATGCGAGAGAATTTACCGGGCAATGTGATTGAACCAAATATATTTCAGTGTTTGAAGAAAGAAGGGTATGTAATGAAATGGATGACTACAAAACCAAATTTTATTTCAGTTAAAAATATACGCCAACGGGGACTTGAACCAGACCTCAGATTAGAGGTTTTTAGCTTAAAAGTCTGTGTTATACGACTGAAGTAGCGGGTGTTGATATCAGTCACGTTTTACATTTTCTTGTGCTTTAGAAAATATCATTTAATAAAGTTATGCGTTCACTAAATTTTTAAAATTACGTTTAGAATTTTCACGCATTAATAGTTTTTTTCAATAAAAAAAACACTTTAAATAGCTAACAGAATGGAGATGTTCAAAGGTAATTGTGAGATTTCATCAAAAGCGAGTTTGATCATACCAAGATCATCCATTCACGACCATCAGAATACAGATATTTAATTCAAGTATGATCCTTTCGAATAAGCTGAAGCGGATATTTGTATATTTCGATTTCACTTTGAAAAGTTATCATTATTGGCAATAAAAGTTTGGGATATGAAACATAACAATTTATGTGGCCATATAAATGCGTCTCTACGAACAATTTTGTATTATCGAGACTTATCTACGGGCATGTGATTAGACAAATATATTTAGTGGGATGACAGCAAAGAGGGTAAGATGAAAAGATGACTAACAAAAAAACCTTTATTTCATTAAAAATATATCGCACGGGGGGACTCGAACCCACGCCTAGATATCAGAGGTTCTTCAGCTTTAAAGTCTGATGCTCTAAGAAGACTGAGCTAGGGCGCTTGATGTCAGTTCACAGTTTCACATTTTTTGCTTTAATAATTCATTTAACTAAAGTTATGAGTTTTCTCACATATTTAAATTACGTTTTCAATTTTTCAACGCATTAATATTTATTTTCAAATAAAAAAAAACACTTTAAATAGACTAACCAGAAATGTGAATGTTACGGAAGGAACAATGTGAACATTCACATCAAAAGCGTTATTGTGCTATCACTCGTTGCATCCACAGACCTTCAGATATGAACAGAATATTTAACTTCCCAAGTATGATATCCTTCGAATAGCTGCGGATAATTTGATTATTACATTTACTTTGAAAAAGTTTAATATTATGCAATAAAGTATCTGCGATTCGAACTAACAATTTCATCGTGGATTCAAATGCAGTTCTACGTACAATTTTGTATTATTTGGAACTTATCGGGATGTGATTTGGACAATAAATATTTTAGTGGGTTGACAGAAAGAAGGTTATCAATGAAGATGACTAAAAACAAACTTTTATAGGTAATTAAACATATTACGTCCACGGGGGATGAACTCACGACCAGATATAGAGTTTCTTCAGCCTTAAAGTCTGATTGCTCTAACCGATGGCTGCCGGGGCGCTTGATATCAGTCGGCGTTTTTAATTTGTTTGCTTTAAATGTAATTTAAGCTAAAGTTTATGCGTTATCAATATTTAAAAATTTACGTTTACATTTTTAACGCATTAATAGTTTTTTTTCCAAATAAAAACACTTTAAATAGTACGGCAAATGAGATTGTTACCAAAGGATAACTATGTGACATTATCAAAGCGTATATGCTCTACTCAGATTCCATCCCACGACATCAGATATCAGAATTTTAACTTCCAAGTATTAGAATACCTTTCGAATAAGTGACGGATATTTGATATCATTAAAATTTCATCTTTGAAAGTTTATCATTTGCAATAAAGTATTGGGATATGAACTAACATTTCATACGTGGCAATATCAAAATGCAACTCTAAGTAACAATTTTGTATTATGAAGAACTTATCCGGGATGTGATTGAAAGCAAATGATATTTAGTGAGTTGAACAGCAAAAGAGGGTAATAAATGAAAAGATGACTAAAAAAACCAAACCCTTTTATTCATTAAACATATTACGCCACGGGGGACTCGAACCAGACCTCATGATATAGAGGTTTTCTTCAGCCTTAAAGTCTGATGCTCTACGACTGAGCTAAGCGGGCGTTGATATAAAGTTCACGTTTTACATTTTCTTTGCTTTAAAATGATCATTTAACCTAAAGTTATGCGTTCATCAAATTTATAAATATTAGTTTACAATTTTTAACGCAATTAATAGTTTGTTCCAATAGAAACACTTTAAAATGCTTACCAGTAATGGAGATGTTACAAACGGTAATATGGTGAGCATTCATCAAGCGATGTGCTCATCGCATAGATTCCATCCACGAATCAGAAATCAAGATATTTAAACTTCCAAGTATGATAACTTTCGAATAAGTGAAAGGATATTTGATATATATAATTTCACTTTTGAAGTTCAATCATTTGCATAAGTATTATATGGGTATCGAAATCTCAATTTCATCGTGGCCAATATCAATGCAGCTCGACGTAACATTTTGTATTATCGGAAGAACTTATCCGAGACGTGAATATGAACTAAATAATATTTCAGTGGGTTGACAGCAAAGGAGGGTTAAATGAAGAAGATGACTAAAAACAAACTTTTTTCATTAAAACATATACGCCAACGGGGGAACTCGGATCCCAGACACTCATATATCAGAGGTTCTTCAGCCTTAACAGTCATGATGCTCTACCGACGTGAAGCTGCCGGTCGATTGATTAGTCAGTTTTACATTCTTTGGTTTATAAAATGTCATTTACTAAAGTTTATGCGTTCAAAATAATTATTAACAAATTAGTTTACGAATTTATTCAACGGGCATATTATATTTTTTCCAAATAAAAAAAAATATTTTAAAATAGTTAATAGAATGTAGAATGTTACAGGAATATGTGAGACATTCATCAAATTCGCGTATGTGCTCATAACGCCACCATAGAACAATATAAAGAAATCAACCGGTCGGCAAATGATCCCTCAAATATCCATGGGAAGGATCAAAAGAAAATAATTTGATTATAAAATATCCGTTATAGTATTATTCGAAAGGGGGTATATACTTGTGAACCAGCGAGTTAAATATTCTCCATACCAAATGTTTTCTACATTTCTGCAGATTCTTAAGATAATTAACCTGGTGGCAGTAATGGTGGGGATTTGCTGATCTATTTGCGCTGGTTTTCGGAGCAAACTATAAGTGAACTGTGTTTGAATTGAAATTTGATGTTTCACAATTAATTTACTTTGGTTGATAAATGTTTGGTCAATCATATTTTGCGGTATATATAAAGTTGAGCTTATTTATAAGTTAGGATATTCGAATTACATTTTTTACATTTATTTTCATCGTGTTAGTCAATTTTGATAAAGTGCAGCTTAAAGGTACAAATATAAAATTGTGTTTTTATAAGAAGTATGACTTAGCGTTTGTGGCAATACCATTTTGCTGATTGTGTGAAGTAAATTTATTATATTTATCACATTAAGTGGTTGAATTGCAGCAAAAGAGGCGATATTTAATTAATAGATTAGAAGGAAGCTAAATTTTTACAACCACACTCGAAACACGTTGGATTGGGTTAATCTTAATCTACGACAACGGGATAGTACGCTCCTAAATCGGGAGGGACCTGTAGAGATAAAAAAAATCATAACATGTTTTAGGCTGAAAAGGAACCACGACCTTCTATATATTGGAGAGAGTTTCTTCTGAGCGCAGGTGAATACAGTATGTGAGGTGCTTCTAGACCGACTGATGTAGCGGTGTTGATATCAGTCACGCCGTTGGGTTTGCTTCGATTTTTTGGTTTAAAAATGTATTTTACTAGAAAAGTTTATGCGTTTCATCAATATTTTTACATTAGGCAAATTACGTTTAAACGAATTTTTTCAACGTGACAAATTGTAATTCTGTGGTTTTTTCCCTATAAATGAATAGTTAAATAAAAATATTTAAAAATAGATAACCGAACTGTGAATGTTACCTAGAAAGGAACTGATGTGAGACATTCATCCAAAATTTGCCGTATGTCTCATCACCAAGATCTCCATCCAGACATAGATTAATTCAACAGAAAAAATAATTTACGCTCCTTCAAGTTATGATACCCTTTCGAATATAGCTGAAGGAATTTTGATATCATATAACATTTCACTTTGAAAAGTTCATCATTTTGGCGATATTAAGTTATCTGGGATTATCCGACACATAACAATTTCATCGTGGCTATATTAAATGCAGCTCTACGTAACAAGTGGTTTGTGATTATCGAAGGACTTAATCCGGGCATCTGTGATTGAACGAAATATAATTCAAGTGGTTTGACATGCAAACGAGGGTTTAAGGTGTAAACATGAATGGATGACTAAAGAAAACACCCAAAACTTTTATTTCATTAAAGATATACCGCTAAGGGGGAACTCGATCCCACGATCCCTCAGATATAAGAGGTTCTTCAGGCATTAAAGTCTGATGCTTTACTTACACGACTATGCATAGCCGGGTGGCTTGAAATATAGTCACGTTTTATCGATTTTCTTTATTTAGAAATATATTTTAACTTCTAAGTTAGCGTTTATCATCAAATATTTAAAATTACAGATTTTTAGAAATTTCAATCTGGGAATTTTTTTATAGTTATTATTTTTCCAATTAACATAAAGAAGACTTCGACTCTTTTTTACAACATAGCAACCAGAGGATGGAGGATGTTTCAAAAGGTAACTATGTGAGATATCATGATCAAAAAGCGTATAGTGCTCTTCACCAAGATCTGCCATCCCCAGACCATTCCAGCAATATCTAGAAGAAATAAATTTAACCTTCCAAGTATGATACCTTTCGAATTAAGCTGAATCGGATATTTGATATCATTAACATTTCCACTTTAAAAAGTTCTTCATTCATAAAGTTATTGGTGATTAGTGAAACATACAATTATCTGTGGCCAATATCAAATGCGTTCTACGTACAATTTTGTATTATCGAGAACTTATCGGGCAGTGTGTGGTGCGATTGAGACCATAATATTAATTTCAGTGGGATGAACAGGGTGAGAGGGTAATCAATAGATGAAGAATGATTAACAATACGCAACTTTATTTTCATTAATAAATATACGCCAACGGGACTCGAATTGCACGGACGCAGATTATAAGGGTTCTTCAGCCTTAAAGTCTGATGCTACTCCGACTGAGGCTGCCGGGCGGGGACTTGATTGACAGTCACGTTTACTTTCTTTGTTTTAAGATTATCATTTAACTAAAGTTTTGAGTCATCAATATTTAAAATTGTATTACAAATTTTTTCATAACGCTCAATTAATATTTTTTTTGGTTCAACTAAAAAAAAACACTTTAAATAGCTGGAACAGAACTGTAGAATGGTTCGAAGGAAATGTGAGACATTCATTCAAAGCGTATGTGTTCAATACTGGCAGTTTCTCCATCCCGAAGAACCTTAAGATTCAAGATATATTTAACCTTCCAGATGTATGATTATTCGCTTCGGAATAAGCTGCACGGATATTTGATATCCATCTAACATTTCTGTTGGAAGTTCATCATTTGCAATAAAAGTATTGGTGCTATCGAACATAAAATTTCATCGTGCAATAATCAAAATGCGTTCTACGTTAACAATTATGTATTCTCTCGAGATTATCGGGCACTGTGATTGAACCAAATACTATTTCAGTGTTGGCTTTGACAGCAAACGAGGGTTTCATGAAAAGATGAACTGAAATAAAACCATTGGGAAACTTTATGTCATTAAACTATCACGCCAATCGTAGGAGAATCGAACCACATCGGACTTGGAAAAGATTATTTCATGAGGTTTAGCCTTAAAGTCTGGGGATGCTCTTAGACGATGAGCATAAGTGTGTTAGGATCGGATCCCATTCAAATATCGTTTTCAGTCTTATTCGAATAGGCGTATATCTTGGAGGTTTTAGTATACTCCGTCACACATCTGTGATTTCTGATGTTCGTGGATTTTGTAGTCATGTCTCTTTTGTGTGATGTCGGAGTCTATCAGATACTATAGATGAATTTAAGTTCGTCTCATTATATCAACTATGTTAGTGCGTTCATCAAATATTTAAAATTAAACCGTTTACAAATTTTTTAACCAATTTAATAGTTTTTTTTTTTTCCATAAAGATAAAAAACACTTTAATAGGTATCACTAGAAACATGGAGAATGTTCAAAGGTTAACTTTGTGAGACATCTTCACTCACAAAGCGAGGTTGGGTATATGTCATCAACCAAGATCTCTCCACGACCATCAGATATACAGATTATATTTAACCTTCCAAGTGATGATACCCTTTCTTGTTCGAATAAGGGTCGAAACGGATATTTGATTTTTATCATTACATTTCACTTTGAAAGTTCAATCATTTGCGGAAAATAAAGTTTGGTGATTTGAAACTACAATTTTCATCGTGCGTATCTTTTTTAATGACTAACTCTCCGTTAAATTTTGTATTATGAAGAATTTATCCGGTGGCACTCGTGTTGACAATATATTTAAGTGAGTTGAACAAGCAAAAGAAAGGGTAATAAATGAAGAATGGACAATTAAAAACCAACTTTATTTCATTAAGGAACATCTACGCCCAACGGGCGTTACTCGTCACGACCTTCAGTATGAGATTGTTCTCAGCCTTAAAAGTCTGATGTCTATTTTTATTTTTTTTCCTGGGCTAGACGCTGCCGGGCAGACTCCTTTGATATCAGTCACGTGCGGGTTTTTAACACTTTTTATTGCATTTAAATTAATTGTCTATTAAATCACTAGTAATTTTTGCGTTCATCGATATTTAAAAAAATTTACGTTTAAACATTTTTTAAAGCAATTATTTTAGTTTGTTCCAAATAAAAAACACTTTAAAAATAGCTAACCGAACTGGAGAATGTTTCCAAAAGGTAACTATGTGAGACATTCATCAAAAGCCCTAAAGTGCCTTTATCAAAACCCAAGGATTCCCTTTTCCCACGAACTTTAGATATTAAGAAAATTTTTTAACCCTTCCCCAAATTTTGGTACCCTTTTGAAAAAAGCTGAAAAAGGAAATTTTTTTGATATCATTTTAAATTTTACTTTTAAAAGGGTTTTTAAAAAATTTGCAAAAGAAAATATTGGGGTTTTCGAAACATAAAAATTTTATCGTGGCCCCAAAAATAAATGCGCTCGACCCTAAAAATTTTGTTTTTATCGGGAAAAACCCTTAAACCGGGGAATTGTGTTTTAACCAAAAAAATATTTTTGGGTTACACAAAAGAGGGTAAAAAATGAAAAAAGGGGGGATAAAAAACAAAACCCTTTTTTTATTTAAAAATATCGGCCCAAAGGGGGAAATGGGGCCCAAAAGACCCCCAGATATTGGGTTTTTTAGCCTTTTTAAAAATTTTGATCTTAAGGGGTGGGGCCCAGCCGGGCGCTTTAATTTACACGGGAAAATTTTAATTTCTTTGCTTTAAAAAAATTTAAATTTTAAATTTAAAATTTTTGCGTTCATCAAATATTTTTTAAAATTTTCTTTTCGAATTTTTAACGAATTTTTGTTTTTTTTTAAAAAAACCTTTTTAAAATAGGGTTTAACCCGAACTGTTTTGAAAGTTACCAAAGGGAACTATGTGGGGGGCTTCACAAAAGCGTATGTGCTCATACCCCAAAATCCCATCCCCCGACCTTTAAGATTTTCCCGATATTTTAAACCTTTCCCCCAAATTGATAATTTCCTTCGAATAAGCTGAAGGGGTATTTGATACATTAAATTTCCCCTTTGAAAAGTTTCCCCTCATTTGCAAATAAAAGGAAAAATTTGGGTATCGAAACAATTTTAAAAATTTTTAAACGTGGCCAAAATAAAAAGAAATTCTACGTAACAATTTTTGTATTTTTGGAAAAACTTTTTTTCCGGGACTGTGATTTAAAATAAGGGAATATTTCAGTGGGTTTTTACAGGAAAAAGGGTTTTAAATTGGGAAAAATGAAACTTTAAAAAAAAAACCTTTTTTGTATTAAAATTAGCCAAAGGGGGGGGATGTAACGCGACTTCCAAGGAAAATATAGAGGTTTTTTCACCTTTAAAAATCTGGGTGCTCTCCATGAGCTAGCCCGGGGTTGGGTTTTTAGTCACGTTTTACATTTTTTGCAAATTAAAAAAGTTTTTTTTAAAATTTTTGTTATTTTCGTTCCCTTTTTAAAAAATTTAAAAATTTTTTTTTTTTCAAAATTTTTCAACCAATTAATAGTTTTTTAAAAAAAAAAAACACTTTAAAATGCTTAAACCCGAATGGGGAAAGTTAACCCAAAAAAAATATGTGAACATTCATTTAAAGGGGGTATGTGGCCCTCACCCAAGATTTTCCCTTAAAACCATCAGATATCAAGAATATTTACCCTTAAAATTGGAAAAAACCCTTTCAATAAGCTGAACGGGAATTTTTTGATTCATTCATTTCACTTTGAAAAAAGTTCATCAATTTTCAATAAAAAATTTTGGTTGAAAGGAAAATAACAAATTTTCTTTTCCCGGGGGCCATTAAAATTCAGGTTTGACCGTAAAAATTTTTTTTATATAGAAAACTTATTCCCGGGAAAATGTTTATTGAACCAAAAATTAATATTTATTGGGTTGGAAAGGGAAAGGGGGAAAAGGGGTAATTTAAATTTTAAAAGATGACTAAAAAACCAAACCCTTTTTTCATTAAACATTACCCCCAAAAAGGGGGGCTTGGGGAAACCCCCCCACCCTTAGATATCAGAGGTTTTTTCGCCCTTAAAAGGGGCTGAATGCTTTACCGGGAAATGGGGCTAAAACCGGGGGCTTTTTAATTTTTTGTTTTACGTTTTCAATTTTTTTGCTTTTAAAAAGTATTTTAAAACTAAAGGGTTATTTCTTCAAAATTCAAAAAAATAATTTAAAAATTTTTTCGTTTTTAACCAAAAATTTTTTAACGAAATTTTTTAATTTTTTTTTTCCAAAAAATTTTAAAAAAACCAACCTTTTTAAAAAAGGGGAACCCGAACTGGGAGAATGTTTAAAAGGAACTATGAGAACATTCTTTAAAGCGTATTGGGGGGTCCCTTTTCAACCCCAAGAATTCCCTCCCAAAGACCTTTCAAGAATCAAGAATTTTTTAAAACTTTTAAATTTTGAATTAAACCCTTTGAATAAGCTGAAACGGATATTTGATAAACATTAACATTTCACTTTTGAAAAATTTTATCATTTGCAATAAAAATATCTGGGATATTGAAAAATTTAAAAATTTCCCTCGTGGGCCAAATTAAAAGCAACTTCTACCCTAAAAATTTTTTTTTATGAAAACTTTCCGGGGACTGTGATTGAAACCCCCTTTAAAATTTTTAGTGAGTTGACAGCAAAAAAGGGTAATGATGAAAGATGATCAAAAAAAAAACCTTTTTTTTATTAAACTATTTGCCCAAAAGGGGGTCAAAACCCACGACCTAGATATCAGAGGTTTTCAGCCTTAAAAGTCTGATGTCTACCGATGAGCTAGCCCGGGCGGATTGTAGTTTCCTTTCTTTGCTTTAAAAAATCATTTTAAATAAAGTTTGGTTATCAAAATTTAAAAAATTACGTTTAAAAATTTTTGCAATTTTTTTTTTCCCAAAAAAAAAAACACTTTTTAAAAAAGCTAACCCGAATGAGAATGTTCCAAAAGGAACAAAGTAGAATTTATAAAAGGTATGTGCTCATCACCAAGTTCCATCCCCCCCACCTTCAGATTAAGAATATTTAACCTTCCAAATATGATTCCCTTTGAATAAACTAAGGATATTTGATATATTAACATTTATTTTAAAAGTTATCATTTTGCAATTAAAAGTATCTGGGATATCGAAAAATAAAAATTCATGTGGAATATCAAATTTCAGTTTAATTTAAAAATTTTGTTTATTGAAGAATTATCGGGATGTGATTGAACCTAAAATTTTTTGGGTTGACACAAAAGAGGGTTATAATTTTAAAGATGACTAAAAAACCAAACTTTATTCATTTAAAACATATAGCCAACGGGGAACCCA